>NC_056748.1:578640980-578715980 GCF_019279795.1 Protopterus annectens | reverse complement strand
TCATGACCTCAAGCTAAAAATGTATCATCATACCATTCAGCAGAAACATGGCCCCTGCTGATTACCACATCAATGGCAACCCCCTAAACACAAAACCTTTGGTGAGACACCTGGGTACTCAGGTTGATAACAATCTCACATTCAGCTACCATGTAGCAGCAGTGGTCAGAAAAGCCTTTTACTTGGTTCATCTC
Organism: Protopterus annectens; assembly: GCF_019279795.1. NCBI lineage: Eukaryota > Metazoa > Chordata > Ceratodontiformes > Protopteridae > Protopterus > Protopterus annectens. The sequence goes on along the minus strand of NC_056748.1, from coordinate 578,715,786 downwards.
ATATGTAAAGGGATTGTATCCAGAGAAAAGGAGGTTATTACCTCTCTATACTCCTCCTTCATTAGACCAGTAATTGAGTATAATGGCCCATTTGGTATGTACATCTCCAAACATCTGCACCAACTGGAAAGACCACAGAAACACTTCACAAACAGAATCCATGATCTCCAACACCTGTCCTATGTAGACCGGCTGAAATCACTATCACTCTACTCCGTATCATACAGATTGCTCAGAGGTAATCTGTGTCTCACCTACAAGGCAATCTTGGACCTTTCCCTACTAGAGATGCTCCATATCTGTAAGTCTAACTCCTCACGCATTAATCATTCGAAAGGCCTGAATTTAATATGCAACATCAACAAAACCTGCTGGAGAGAGAGTTTTATCTCCCAGAGGCTGACCCAGCCCTGGAATACACTTCCCATGCACGTCAAACAGAGTACCTCACTGGCCCTCTTCAAGCGCAACCTTAATGAGTGGATGGGAAACCACTCATTTTTTCCCAGGGGTTCCACCTGTGTCCCTCATTGACAGGGGTGACAAGTGCTGACTGAGGTTTCTTTTTGGGGATAAACTCTTAGCTAGGCTTGTAAGGGCCCTAGGACCATTAGCCTAGTATCCTCATTTGGTCCTATGATATATACACACACACACACACACACACACACACACACACACACACACACACACACACACACACACACACACACACACACACACACACACACACACACACACACACACACACACACACACACACACACACACACACAGATATATATATATATATATGTATATATATATATATATATATATATATATATATATATATATATAGATATAGATATATATATATATATATAGTTCCCCTTCACAAGATCGAATGGATGGAAGCTCGAAATTCATAATCTCATGACCAGAATCTCGAACTTCCATTCACTCAAAATTGTGAAAGGGAGCCTTAGGTTTAAAAAAATAAAAAGTTAACTTACCTTATTGCAGGGGGTCAGATCCCCCTGTACCCTAGCAGTTTAAATGTGACTGTTCCATGACCGCACTATAGCAGAGGAATGGAAAATCTTCATTTTGCGCTTACGCATATAGAGCGGAATGGGAGATTTCCCTTTCCTTCACTATAGTGCGATCTCGGAGTAGGCATATTTAAGTATGGGGGAGTGGGGGGTGCAGGGGAGTGAAGCCCCCCTGCGAAAACATTTGAAAGCTGTTAAATCTTTTTTTGCCCCTTTCATATGTTCAAGTTTCTCTAAATTCGAGATTCTGGTTTCGAGTTTATGACTTTCGAGTTTAGAGAAATTCGATCATATGAAGGAGAACCATATATATATATATATATATATATATATATATATATATATATATATATATATATATATATATATATATATATATATATATATATATATATATATATATATATATATATATATAGGTCTACTTCAGAAGACTGACAAACCAAAAGACTGAAAATTCAAAATACTGAACACATTTTTAATGCAGGGGTGAGCCTCCTGCACCTCTCAAGTGGGGGGCTGTGCCTCCCATACCCGCTGCTAACCATATATACCATCTCCAAGATCGCACAATAGTGGAGAAGGGGCAAATTCCATCATTTAGTATTTTGAATTTTCAGTCTATTGGGGTTCAGTCTTTTGTTTTTTCAGCCTTTTGAAGTATACCCATCTAAATATATATATATATATATATATATATATATATATATACACACACACACATATATATATATATATATATATATATATATATATATATATATATATATATATAGTAGAGCTAACGAAGGTGGATGAGTTTAAATACTTGGGATCAACAGTTCAGAGTTATGATGAGTGTGGAAGAGAGGTGAAGAAGAGAATACAGGCAGGATGGAGTGGGTGGAGAAGGGTGTCAGGAGTGATTTGTGACAGACGAGTACCAGTAAGAGTGAAAGGGAAGGTCTACAAGAGGGTAGTGAGACTAGCTATGTTATATGGGTTGGAGACAGTAGCACTGACAAAAAGGCAGGAGTCAGAGCTTGATGTGGCAGAGTTGAAGATGTTAAGATTTGCACTGGGTGTGACGAGGATGGACAGGATTAGAAATAAGTATATTAGAGGGTCAGCCCAGGTTGGAAGGTTTGGAAACAAAGCCAGAGAGGCAAGATTATGTTGGTTTGGACATGTGCTGAGGAGGGATGCAGAGTATATTGGGAAAAAGATTCTAAAGATGAAGCTGCCAGGTAACAGGAAAAGAGGAAGGCCTAAGATAAGGTTTATGGATGTGGTGAGAGAGGACATGCAGGTGGTTGGTGTGACAGAGCAAGATGCAGAGGACAGGAAGAAATAACAGTTGATCTGCCGTGGTGACCCCTGATGGGAGCATTTGAAAGAAGAAGAAGATATAGTTTACTTTCAAAATGTTGACGTGACGTACCTTGACTATGCACATCCCCGAACCAGAACAAAAGAAAACCATCCAGCCGGCTGCTCAGAATGTCGATCCTTTTGAAGGAAAAAATTGACATTCGACCGCTCACCATTCAGAAAATACATTCACTAGTATGCAGAGAAATTTCTACTGTTTTGCAGGGGGGGCAATCCCCCTGCACCCCCACACCCCCTGCTACTTATGTATTCTAACTCCAAGGTCACCAAAGGTAGCTTGACACAGCAAGTGTCTTATTCTGCTGCCTACTATAGCTTTCATATGCATTTGCATGGGGGAGTATGAGACTGTCATCTGGCCCTGCTATGTATACTCTTGGCTATGTCAGCCTCACTTAAGATCCCCTTCTGCCTCAAATACCTCCCTAAAATGTTACTGTCTGTCTGGTCATGCAGTATGCCCATTCTTATTTATCCAGTCATTCAAATGTGTCATCCCCTTTGGGAAAAAGCTGGTTCCCATGAATTACCACATTGATGGTAGTCCACTGAAAACAGAAGGCGTCATAAGAGATCTGGGAACACAGGTTGTCAACAACGTCTCTTCTGACCACCACATTGCCACTGTGGTAAGAAAGTCCTTCTATGTGGCACATCACATTACTAAGGGTTTTGCATCCAGGAAGAAAAAGGTCATTGTCTCCCTCTATTCTTCCCTCATTAGGCCAATCATCAAGTACAATGCCCCATTTGGCATGTACCTCACTAGACACCTGCAACAACTGGATAGGCCACAAACATACCTCACAAAAAGGATCCTAGGCCTTCAACATTTGTCCTATATGGACAGACTCAAAAAACTCCAACTATTCTCTGTCTCATATCGCCTAATTAGAAGCGATCTCTGCTTGACTTAAAAAGCCATGCCTGACACAGCCTGTTAGAAATGCTACATCTAAAGAAATCCCAATCCCTCCGCACTATACACTCCAGAGACTTCAACCTCATTACCACAATCAACAGAACAAGCTGGAGAGACGGGTTCATAACCCAGAGACTACGCATGGTATGGAATAGACTTCCCATACATGTCAAGCGGAGTGCCTCACTGGCCCCCTTCAAGAGAAATCTTGAAGAGTGGATGGGAAATAGAAAATTCACCCCGGGGATCACTCCAGTGGCTCTACTCGACAGAGGCACTGGGAACTAAGGTCGGGTGGCATGATGCCAGGGTAATCCTATGGGCTAGGCTTGAAAAGGCTCAAGGGCCATTAGCCTAGTACGCACCTATGAATCTATGAACCTATATCTATTCTGTACACCATAGAATCATATAATGTACAAAGCAACTGGACCTTGATGTCAATTACACCTTTCTACTACCCACCCTTAGACCTTAACTCTTTTTCCAAGGAGTGATAAGCCAGTCATACCTTGGATGAATTTATGAATATCCATCAAATTTTCTGAGTTCTTCTTAAAAGAATGTAGTGTGCCAAAATGCTTGATGTGGAGATGCAGTTTGCTCCAGATAAGGGATTATCATTGTACCAATGAAGCAGGTTCAGATCACTGGTTCTTGCATATGCTAGTCTGTTTGTTTTGCACAGAAATAAGATGTCTTGGACTGCCTTATCCCTACAGGCTCAGAAGGCAAGGCCCAGTTTTCCACTAAGACAGCTATAAGGCATTGAATACATAGATAGGGCTCCCAGCCTCTCTTTGATAGCTTAGGTCCTTTAGGCCCATGATCTTTCTTGTCAGGAACCTTTGTGGTCTCTCCAAATGCTTGATATATTTAGTAAGATACATCTGAAAGGAAGCACTGTATTCTATGATGGGTCTGATCAGCACAGAATAAAGCGGGGTTAAGACTGCTTTGGATCTAGAAGAAATACTCTGTGATTATCTGTACCACATGAAATGATTTCTTGACCACTGTTGCAAAAAAAACGATCAAAGAAGCGTGAGTAATATTTACATGTTCAAAGGCTTCTCACATCTTCATTTTGGAGTGGGCTGGGGGGCTTGCTTACCAAATGCAGCAATATTGCATTTTTAGCATTACTTTTAGACCACTTTCAGTGCACCAACTACTAACATGTTAAAGTTCACTGTGTAGCTTGTAAATATCACAAGGGGATTTAAGTATGACACCCAGGTCCAATCCTGAGACCCTGTGGTACCCCAAAAGATATTTTCATGCTCTCTGAGGATGGCTTGCCATCTTCAAAGTGTGGATTCTGACCGTCAGCCAATTAGCTATCTATCTAGATACACAGGGGTCAACATAGAGTATATTTAACTTGTGGATAATGTTGGTATCTGATATACCATCAAATGCAGTGGCAAGGGCAAGGTTTGCTGCATGGACAGTGTGACCACTGTCTTAACATCTCAAAAATATATTAGATTAATTAAAGATGATCTACCCTTAAGAAAGCTAAACTGCTGGAAGTGAAGTCTTATAAGATTTTTTTTATATCATAGTTTCTCAGGGGTCTTACGAACCATTCAATAGCTTGGCAAATGAGTGCTGTGTGCTAAATCTCAGGGATGAATCAGGTAGATAAGCTCAAGCTGAATAGTTGTAGAAGAGGGTCCACCAATGCGTGTTTAGTGCTGTTCAGCAGGCAGCCTGTCATGTTATCAGATTTCTGGAGGATTAATGTTTTGTTTCAGAAAGTACTTTTAACCCGTGTACTTTTGCGATAGTAGGGGGATTGAGGTCCTAATTTATATGCAGATTTGTTTAGTTGTTTCTAGGGTGAAGGTTTGACTGAATTTGTTTGCCAGTATATTTGCAATATCCACTGGATCAGAGAAGGTAGTGCCATTTTGAAAAACTTCTGAGCAATCTTGAGTGTTGCTTCAAAAGAAGAATTTGTAATTATTTGTAATTATACTTAGCTTCAATGTGAGCCTAAGTTCATGGGAAGCCTTAGCTTTCATGGTTATATTTTTTCAGTACCTTGCATAATGTTTTGATGTTGATCTTGATTTGTGGGCCTTTAGATGTCTTTCCATATCACCGTTGTGGTATTCTTTACAATAGTGAACCCTTGCCAAGGGCAGCCCTACATCCAGCCAGTATTCCAAAGCCTTTAAGTTGTAATGGGTATGCGGTATGTCATATGTATGATCCCCACACATGTCTGGTGTCTATCTCCTTAACTGGATCCACTTACTGTGGATGTTCCTTTGGTTCTCTCTTATTTATGTAATTTTTTTTCAATGCTGGATTGGCTTATTCTTATGTTAAGGCCTACCTGTCATCTATTTTTTCTTGTCTGCCTTTGTCTCCCCCATTGGCCTCTAGATTAGAGGCCAATCAGTTTCTTAAAGGTGTCCTTCACATTAGACCACACAGGAAGCCTGTTCCTCCTTCCTGGGACCTTAATTTTGTTTTAGAAAAATTTTAAGGCTGCTGCCTCAGCTTCCTTACAGCATTGTTCTTGGAAGGCTGTTCTTCTTTTGGCCCTTACTTTTGCCAGATGGGTGTCTGAGCTACAAGCCCTTATGGCTGTTCCTCCTTTTTTGATTTTTCATAAGGACAGGTTGCCTCTATTAAACTAATCCTTTTATTCCCAAGGGGTGGTGAATTAGTTGTCTCTTAGTGTATTCATTTGCCCACTTTTTCTCTTCTCCACGGTCTGCTAGTGAGAAGGTTCTTCACACTTTGGATTTGCACAGACAACTCAGATATTATTTAGATAAAACTAAAGCCATTCATAAATCTAAGCAGCTTTCTTTTCACACGAGATCTTTAGGTTTGGCTGTATCCAAGCAAACCATTTCTTCTTGGATATCTAAAGCCATTTCTTTTTGTAATTCCTTCCATGGGAAGAACATTCCTTCTTCTGTTAAGGCTCATTCTACTAGGACTGTGGCTTCTTCTGGTGCCTTTGAATCACAGATACTACCATGACGTACAGATCACCTCTGCTGCTTTATATAGGTATTGCCCCCCCCAGTCACTCTCCCACACACACACAAGTATACAAAATACACATGCACATACACACACACACACACACACACACACACACACACACACACACACACACACACACACGCACACATGCACACATGCATACACACACACACACACACACACACACACACACACACACACACACACACACACACACACACACAGAGTCACTGTATTTGTTCCTGAGTTGGCTGTCTTCCCATAGTTCTCCCAACCCCCTATCACTTTCCAGAAGTTGGTGCCATTATGGCACTTTACTGTTGAGCAGTTCCTGGTGGCTAGTGTTCATCCTCATCCCCAGTCTCCTTACTGCTGCCTGTGCCCTTAAGGCACTGACGTTACTGTTTCCCTGGTGTTGCTTGTTTCCCCCACCCCCAGTCCCCTTACTGCTGCAGTTGTTGTTAAGGTACTGAAATGAAATGTTTCTCTGGTGTCTAGTGTTCCCCCGACTCCAATCCCTAAACTGCACCTGGTGCCTTTAAGGCTCTGAAGTTAAATACTTCCTGGGCATCTAGTGCCCCCCCCCTCATCTCTGTACCACAGTCATGGTACATTATTTGAATGCACACTTTTGGCCATGTTCTATACCGTGATGCAGTGAGGCTGGCCATGCTGCTATACATGATTAAGCAATTTTTTGAATCACTCAGTGTGTAGATGCCTTCCTGGAGGCAGTCCCGAGGAGAGAGCATATGGATAGTTAGCATATGCCTCCCTCTCTCGGACTGCCTCATTAGCATTTAGCACATCCACAGGGCCAGCCCAATGTTAGGGTGATTGCTGAATCCCCTAAAGGTACCACAATGTGTAATTTGCATGAATAACATCATAGCAGCAAAAAATACATGTTCAATATAATAATAATAATTCAACTATCAATAAAGTCATAATTAACTAAAATGAACTATCTTAAAACAACAAAGAAATAAAATAACATAAACAAGTACAGTCAGAAACTTCACAGTCAATAAACTCTACTGGTAAGCATTAATTCCTCCATTTAATATTCATAAGATTTAATTTGTAGTTGATAAGAGCATCGTTACTTTATTTATCTAATGAAACTGCTACTTTTGGCATCATCTTAATTTTCTATGCCATTATTTGATCTCAGTCTTAATGTATTAATTTCTTAAGTATAAATCATACACAGTATGCAAAACTTACTCCCTTATTTCTGTTTGATTAAAAAAAACAATGGATGACAAAGGGCATAATTTTTTGTCCAGTTATATATCATAATTATGCAAGCAATAATACCTGATAGGTAGGTTGGGCATTACATGGCAAATGATGGACTATCCAGGAGTATTGTGAGGCCCAATGCCACAGAATGAAGGCCTCTCCATCACTGGAGGGTCCATTATTTACCTCTAATGCTCAGTTTGTAGGGTACTATTGCATGTAAGTAATGAGCTATCTGCTAAAGTAACCCAAAAATCTAGTCAGCATGTACTAAGAGCAAATCACAAACCCTGTTGTCAGAATGATTGTATCTTTCTGCATGCACTCTAGATATTTGGGATGCCATATGAGTGGAGTGTTCATTTGCCTTCTAATTCTGGCTATCTGGTAAAGTTTTTTGCATTTGTTATGTTACCAACTTCGAGATCGCACCACAGAGGGGAAAACGGTAAATATGCCATTCCATGCTGTATGGTGATCTCCATTTAAATGGTTCAAAGTTTCAAAACTTTGATCTTATGATCTCAACAAACAGATAAAGGCTGCATTACTCTGCATCTCTTAAGATGCCACACGTCATCCTTAGGCACAGTCTGCACATCTTTCTACACCTTTTACATGTGGTAGGGGACACAGTCAGCAGATAATGCACACCTTTCCTAATACATATGAACCATAGGATTAACTGCTCTAACTCCCCAAACTGAGAAACCCCATCATTGTAGATAATGTGCATATGTCAGAGGCCCAAATGGAACTGCAATGTGACCACTAAAGTATCCATTCTTACTTTCATGCTTCCACTGCCCTTTAAGTACTCTAAGTATCACTAAAGTATCCATTCTTACTTTCATGCTTCCACTGCCCTGTAAGTACTCTAAGTATCACTAAAGTATCCATTCTTACTTTCATGCTTCCACTGCCCTGTAAGTACTCTAAGTATATGCTGTCACAAGTGATGTTCTCCCAGAGTGGATCACCAAACTGGTAAGGCAAAGTGTGCCATTCTGACTCCACCACTTCTTTACCAGTGAAATACAACCATAGTTTTACTTTAAAAAAAAGCACAAAGAGCAACTCACAACACTGTTTATTTCTCATTATGGTGCACTAAACATGTCTTGACATGCGATTGTGTTTCTGAACTAGGCATCTGTCAGTCAGGCACATTGAATTCCTATTTTGCTGGCACTAGACACAATACAGGGAGGCCTCTGAATCCTAACTGTTCTAGGATTTCCTCTGCTGCTGTTACCATAACAGATACATCCCTCTTAAATATAAATTTATGTTCACTACTTACTCCCACACAGTGTTCTCATTTGAGCATTTACAATTTTTGCTATAGTTTTGCACATCTGAAGATTTTCTCTTTAAGTCTGATAAGTTTTCCTGCTTTAAGTCTATACCTAACTATTAATTTTTCCTGCCTTGTGTTAATTTTAACTTAGCTATACTGTTTTCTGTTTTTATTTTTATTTTTTCTGTTGTTGTTTTGTTATGTCTAGTCAATCTGGTACCTAAATGCACACGTGCCTTTTATAGTACTTTTATTTATAAACACTCAGTAGTAAATAATAATGAAATTAAAAGTATACCAGATCACAAAGTGTATGGAATGATACCAAGTCATAAAGACATTGAAATTATTGTTTCAAAATTTGTCCATCTACTTACCTTATCAAAAAATATGCTGAAATAACAGCAATGTACATAAAAAATGTTAGAAACTAACATTACTATGTCTCTATTAAAATATGCTATATAAATCTTTAATTATGGCATGTATTTTATTCATTTATCTGACACTGTAGTGGTTAGAAAGTAGCCTGATCTCACCTAGATTGTTTTTGAACAGTGCTGATCCTATGTACTATCTTCCATTTCCTAAGCAGTTACCTGGTGTTCAAGGAATTTTCAAAACTAGCTGCCAGATCAGCTCTGAATTCCATTAATATTCTGGCCATGTGTAATGTCAGCATAATGCGCCTTGCATGCACTAATCATTTTTCAGTAGTCTGCAGACAGTTCTCTTGAAGTTTCCACTTGGTTACATTTCTAGGTATCCTGTTATCAAAGTGACTGTTATTGGCAGGTTGTCTTAGATACCGCCACACAAACTGGCATAAAATGCAGACATACAGAACTATAATACTCTTTCTGGTGTCTAAACTCTCCCAGTCAACCCACAGTCACTCCTACACAATGTCTGTTGTATCTGTCTCTGCAGCTCTTTTCATGACTCTGTGATTCTAAAGAAAATGTTATGTTATTTATGCTTTCCTGATAAAACCATTCACTTGTTCTTGTTTTGCCTTTTCAACTTTTTTAATCCAGCATATAATGTCTACCATGCAGGACACTATTAAACACTTAAAAGACATGCAAGATTTAAATTCCATTTCTATGTTTTTCAATACAGACATGCATATAACTGCACATGAGAAAATAAACACCAACAAAGTCAATTGTTTCAAAGTTGTTATTACTAAAACAGATAGGATACCAAATGAAAATCATTTAAGGATGCTTAAATTCTATGCCACTGAAAGTGACATGTAATAGTGGAAGGTTCAAAGCTTGTTTCCTATGCTATTGCTTATGTAGGTCAATCTGTAAATTTAATATTTGGCACACTACAAGCAAGGAACGTTGTGAGTTCATGTCCCATTGGGGTTGCATACAGTCACATCCTTGTTACAGTAGGGTGGTTGTTTCCTGACATTTGTATTATAGTAAAGGTAAAGTGTCCAGACTCTGCTGATGTTGTACCAGCATCTGGAGAATATGTTCCCTATGTTATCTACTAGATAGCAAATTGGCTATGTCACAAATCACATGTTGTGAAAGATGTTGGTACCCTCTCTGAATGCGAAACTGTAACTAGTGTGGTATCACAGGGGTCAATGCCTTGTTAGACATTTATTTTTTGACATCTAGTTGAAAGCTGAATATCCCAGAAATATGGTTGATAAAGTTTGCTGATTACTGCAAGCTGGGCACTGTTATCCACTCATTCAATGACAATAAACAGATTCAGCAAGGTCTAGAATTTGTACATACATAGTGTATTGAAAATGGTCTTAAGTTAAAGGTAAAAAAATTGCATCATAGTAATAAATGGTAAAAAAGTTGTTCCCACCTCATATGTTTTAAATGGTACTCCTATCTAGACAGACAGAGTCATACAAAACCTGTATACTTATGTGAACAGATCTCTCTCATTCTGTTATCATTATTCCATTGTAGTCTCACCCATTTAATATCCAAGAGAAAGTCTTTAAGATCCCAAAAAGTCACCTTGCCATTGTTCTCTTCAATAATTAGACTCATTACTGAATGCAAAGCCCCTTTGATATATACAAATCAAAGCATACTACTCGAGGATACCTCACTAAGAAAATGAAAGGCCCTGAATCTTTCAGCTATCCAGAGACGAGCACAACTTTCATTATACTCAGCAGCCTACAGGCTGCTCTAAAGAGACCTGTGTCTTGCTTTCTGAGCCATGGAAGACCCAGTTCTGTCTGACCTTCTCTTTCATTGCAAAATCAATGGATCTGCAAACAACTGCACTAGGATTCTAAGTTTACGCCAGCAAATGAACAAGACTCGCTGGAGAGACAGGCTCCTAAATGAACATATTCCCCATCTATGGAATAAGTTACCAGCACAGATCAAACAAAGTTCAACTCTGACTACATTTAAGACCTGTCTTGATGATTGGATAGGTGCACATATGTTTTCATTAGGATTGTCATGTACAGCCCTGCTCATTTTGAGAGGTAAGCACTATTAAGTGCCTGAAAAGGGACTTTTACGTGTGTCTACTTAAAGTATATATGGCTTGGCACCATATGGTCCTCATAATTACTTGCCTGTTATTGTTCCTATGTTCCTAATGCAAGTAATGTGTTTCATGCAGAAATATACATACCACCACACTTATAGTTTATGCACACACACACACAAACACACACACACACACACACACACACACAAGCACACATGCACATACACATATAATATAGTCAAGTCAATGTTGAGGGGAAGCTAAAGAGAAATGTTTCAATGTAATATAACGTGATCATTTTTCATTACAGAGAAAAATATATGGACAAGCATATATATATTAAATGTTAACACTCATAAAACAAGTTGTATTAGTGAAGAGCTTTAAAGCAATTTATATTGTTCAATACAGCACAGACACTGAGCAACCATAATCTGGCTTTCTGCTACCAAAATATACATACCATATCTACGTATGTGTGTGTGTGTGTTTGTGTGTGTGTATATATATATATATATATATATATATATATATATATATATATATATATATATATATATATATATATATATATACACACACACACACACACACACACACACACACACACACACATACATATATATGTAGTGTTCTACATTGAATGGATGAAATATAGATGTCTGAGATGTCAAAACATGAACATCGACAACAAAACATCATCAGGCTACTGAGCACGCTCTGAGGACTAGCCTTGGAACATGTAAAATAAAATGCAAGTGTTTTTGCAGTGGAGACAAGCCTGCTAATTACATATATACTAACTAAAAGATCACACAGTCCCAGGTACAGTGCATATACCACTACCCAAGGATTACCGATCATTAGATTAGACTTTGTCACTGTTTTCTATTCCCACACGCAATACTTTAAATACATTTCCATATGATCATGTGAACAAATATAATCATAATTAAAAACTTACTCCCACTTAATATCTCAAGACAACATATGTACATAAAGCTTTGATACACATTCCATCTTGACTTATACCTATATCTAATGTTTAATATTCATGGTTCCTTAAACCCAGGATCTTTAATTCTGGTTTGATATTTATTAATTCATTTAAAACAGGTGGATCATTTCCATCCTGTTCAACTTATTCTCCTAATCAACTTTCTTAAGATCTAACTGCACTTTCTTCAAAGCAAACAAAAAAATTCCTCCGTTTTCTGTACCTTTTGAGAATCTAAATAATGCACTGAACTTTATATATATATATATATATATATATATATATATATATATATATATACATATACCATAAAGGTGATCTATTATGCTTAATGAACATTTTTTTATTTTTTCCTATATAAAATGTTTCCCACATTTCCCACTTAGTTATATATACACTATTCCTTCAAAATTTCAAGCAAAGAATCCACTAACTCCTATAGTCTTATCAAAATCCTTCTAATACTATAATGCAGAGGATATTGGCTATGTAGGTAGACTATCTATAATGGCCACATGCTACCAATAATATGCATAACATGTAAGTCCTTTCTTTCCTTTTTTCTACATCACTTTTGATAATAATTATTTTCCAGATCATTCATGTTGCATATTTTTCTATATAGAACAATGGTGTCTCACCTACTACCTCCTAAATGAATAGGTTTGCTTTTGAAATTTCCCAGTTGGTATCCAAAATGTTCCTAACTACAATATCATGTACTGAATATTCCAACACCATTATACTTTTGTTTTTATTTACTTTTTTTTCTCTTGATACAACTTTACTGTCCATATCTTCTCCCAGGCTCCTGTGAAGCTAATTTGCATCATTTATCTTCATCACTGATTTAGACTTGTCCTTTCTATTCAAATGTACTTCTTCTGTTTTTGTTCCAACAGTTTCTTTTTTGATACCATTTTATTAAAAACCTCATTCTATATCTTCCAACATTTTTAACATTTCTTGATTATTAGATATTAACTAAGAAACAGTAATCAACATCCTTTTAACCACATTTTTTGACAAAGAGAGTGTGCAATTTAAAAATGCAATTCATTATCTTTCTTAAATATATTCTTCTTAAATAATTTGATTGCCATAGTATTATTTCAATTCTTATACATTTCATTTTTCCTATCTGCTTTTTTTTAAAAATGCAAAAATAAAGTTGAATTTTTAATATACTGTAAAATATAATTAATATAGTCAAACTTCCACTCCATAGTAAAAAAAAATCAATAAAAATACATTCTTATGTAGTCATAACAGGCAGAATTTCTTATTATTCTATGTCCCTATTCAGCCATGACCAAATTTAATGGGGAGTCATTATAGCCTCTATATCTACTCATATCAGTTGTTTATAATATTTATCACTAAAAACAATATATATATATATATATATATATATATATATATATATATATATATATATATATATCATTTAAACCACTTCTAATAAAACTTATATTATTTCACTAATATTTTGGTAAGCCACTCAGTGTTTCTATACCTTCCTAATGTAGAATTATCAAATACAATGGCATAACATCACTCACTATAAAAAATCAGTAATACTACACTCAATATTTTTTAATTGTACCTATTTCAAAGGTGCATTTAATAAAAGAATCTACTTCTTTTACAACTGGATTAAAATAAAAATCTATTATCATTGCAAGAAGTTTTGTTTTCGTAAATGGCAGAATGCTGAAGTCCAAAAGCAATTTTGGTATGCCAAATAATGTGGAAATCATTGGCTTATCAATTGTTAAAAATCTCAACATCCCATCATTTATCAAATCTGTACTAAACAAATCCAGCAATAAAGTATCCATATTTGTACAAATTAAAAATGTCAGTGTAACTTACCTCAGATATAAATATTTGTTTAAAAACTGTTGCTTCATTGTAATTTCTTAGCAATCTTTTGACATTATTACTATGTGCTATCATAAATCTATACTTCTTGTCATTCATTAAATTGTGCAAATTCTTCTTTTTACTTCAGTCAGATTATAAAATGTAACACAATTCTGTCTTTTGAAAGTCTCTCTAATTTCATCGTTTCACAAGTGTTCTCAAAGACAGTCAATGCAGAGTTTAATCCAAGATAAAATTAGCTAGTCTTCATTTATACTGTTCATGTTTGAGTTATGATGTAATGCCCCACTATTTGCTAGAACATATAGGCCAGAATTAACTAATCCTCCGTGTAAGACTAAATAAGTCTTACTTGGAAACCGCAGCCTAAGAGGGTGACGTCAGCACGCCATGCATATTCATGAGGGCGAGCTGACTCAACTCTAAGGCTAACAAGGAGCATGCACGAGTGCAGGGGGCATGTCAGACTGCCAAGCAGTCCAAAAATTCATGCCCCTGCAAGTCCCTCAATCTGCAAATGTCAACTGAAATGAGCGAGTCCGCTCAAATGTGTACATACCCAACACTACACTCCCCCACATTCTAAATCCTGGTACAATTCTAAAATGTAAAACATTCCTTTCTCTTTTTTTATTATTCCTGATATAGCTGCCCATATTTGCGCGTGTTTGCGTCGGTTTGCCCATTGCTTAGCTACAGTTAGCAGTGTAGAAATCGAAGAGGATAAAAAGAAACTTATATGCAAATTAAGCCAAATAGCAATAGCGTAGTGGTAGAGCCTTCCCACAAAGAGGAGGCATTCCCGGTCCAAGTCCCACCACTCCCCTATCTATTTTCTGTAGGAAACCGGTATAGAAAAATAATTCCTGACATTTATCTTTAAAATGTTAGAAAAAGCATTGAAATGGCCTATGTAGTAGTGAATGATATTTTATATATATATATATATATATATATATATATATATATATATATATATATATATAAGAAGGTGAATTGGTTATGCATACTGATGAATGCATAAGTAACATATCTTAAGCAATGTGAAGCACTGCTAAGCAAAGTTTTCCAGTATTAAGCACATTTAAGTATAAATGCTCATAGCTTAGCACTGCTTTAACTATCTCAATGGCTTTGCGTGGAGCTGTGCATCGCGCCAACTAGCTCAAACAAAACATGTTTGCGCATAGCTGCGCACCGTGCTAACTAGCGCAACCTCGGGCAACGTTGAGCAATGTTGGGCAAAGCTGAGCAAAGTTGGCTAAACACAGCCACACCCCCTAGCCAATCTGGCCAGTAGTAAAATAAAAAGCAATCACAGGCCTCAAACCCGGGATACTGTGCACCATAATCACAGTACTGAACCACTAAGCCATGACAGCTTTTGATATTCATGCACTGTCAACACACATATACATATTAATGAAAGTTTACCCAGTGCTAAGCAGGTGTGCTTTTAGCTGAGAATTTTCAAAACCAGCCAATCACAAATAAGTGTGGGAAATGAGGCATATTTAAGCTCCATAGGCAGAAATACTTGCCATAACTGGTTGTAGCTCCCATCTGCAGGCAGCATGGCTGGTGTTGGAGGGGGCTCTCACTTCCTAGTGCAACGGTGGGGCATTGAGGAGTCAAAAGTGATGGTTTGGCTCTTCGTCCATAATCACGTGGATACAGGAGGCCCGTGGGATAGAAAATGCCCCACTACTGAGTAGGTAGCCATGGAATGAATTATGTAAGAACTGCCATTGTAGTCTATATTATGGATAGGTATGTCTCAATATCACTTCATTTACTTCACAGCTGCAGGTGTCCATGCTGCAAATCAGCAAGCCTATGCAGATAGGCTGCTAAGGCTGTGCCACCAGGCAGGTTAGTAATTATTTTGCATGTATTGTTATATAAAATAAGTGAGAGAGCCTGAAAAAAAGTGTTGTAGCCCAATAATAAAGGTATAATAAGTCTTGAATAACATCTCTGCATGTACTGTTATATAAAATAAGTGAGAGAGCCTGAAAAAGAGTGTTGTAACCCATTAATAAAGGTATAATACGTCTTGAATGAGTCTTATGCATGCACTGATATATCAAATAAATGAGAGAGCCTCTAGAAAAGTGTGTAATGTAATTAATAAAGATATAATTCCTGGAGTGTGTCCGTGTCACTTTCTTCGAAATGTTGTTTTTGTACTCTTACATTATAGAAATAGTACTGTCGTATCAAGTGCTGTCAACCCACATTTGGGTAGGCCCATAGAAAGTGGGTGAAGAGAGTGCCAGTAGCTGTTAAGCATATATACAGTCCTCAACTGTTGGTTCATGGCTGGCATGTATAGGTAAACTGGCACATGAGTAGCTTGTTATTGTGTTCCCCAGAAATGTCTGTGTGCTGCTAGAAATGTAGGGTCTGTTAAAATATAACTGATAATGTCACCTGAACACATCCAGATATGTAAACATATAAATATAAATAAAATATATAAATACGTAGCAGTAACATCTGCATCCTGGACAGTTTGTATGTTAGATACACGTCAGGTATATAACGAATTAGCAAAACCCATTTCACAATTTAATGGACATTGCCTAGTGTAATAAGACATGTAGGGGATATATACCTGCAGTCAATAGGAATGTAGTGTAAACTATAAGTACATATAAGTTGTTAATGGAGGTATCTTTTTACACCCTACTGTATGTGGATAAACAACGCAATTCCACACCTCAATGGGTATGTCTAATCTCAAAACATTTGTTGGGACATATGTCCTATTGGTTAATAAATATCTGCATTTACTTTGATGCATGTGCCCTATTCAAATACCACAATCTTGGTGGCCTGTTGCCACCAATCAATCCTGCATGCTGTTGGAATGTCCACTGTTGTTCTATATGTGCATGTGTTATGCTTGCTGTTCAACTGTTGGAACTCTGGTGTGTTGGGTTAATGGGTATATTACTGCATGCTGTTACAACTAATTTGGAATGCTGTTGGCTGTTACCAGCACATATTGTCATTAAATCCTCCTAAACATAGAACGTATGGGAAGGCCAGTCCCAGCGGACCCACCTGTCCCACCTCAGCTGGCGATGGCACCAGCCCGGGACCTCCTCCTCCATTGGCCCTGTGCCACCTTTGGGTGGAAGTGCTGCAGGGGATGGGGCTCATCCCCCCCCCTGCAAGCGTGGCCGGAAGAGGGCCACCTATCACCCTCTGAACGGTCCAGGCTGTGGTGCATAGGGAGATCGAGCGTTCAGTCACTAATCCTCTACGCCAGCTTGAGGCACGTGTGGCGCGACTCACGGGTGAGCCTGCCCCTCCTACGCAGCCCCCAGCACATCCACCCTCTGGGCTGTGAAGGTGCAGTGGTGACTGCCCATGGGTAGGGATCTCAGTTCCACTGTTGCCATCTGTGGGGTCATGGACTTGCGATTTCCAAACATCCTTCCCCGTCAATGTTGTTCACCCTCCACATGTGTCATATTCCACCCCTGTATGCATCTTGTTTGTCTTGTCTGTTTACCTCCCCAACCTACCTCCCCAAATATACCTACTTCCCCCACCCCACATTCCACTCTCACCTAAAAAAAAAAAGGACAATCTGCTCCCAAAAAAAAAAAAGTACGCCCCATACATAGCTGCCCATTTTGCACACATGTCCAATGGACACATAAACTGATATTTAATTGGCAGTACAACATACTTTGTTGTCCTCACCCCTCTCTCAGGGGTGGAAGGTTTCAAATTTCCCTCCAAATTACTAGCATATGCACAGCTGTTGCTGTTAAAGAAATGGGCAGCTATGGACCTTCCCTACACCCATCCTGCACATCCCGAGCTGTTTTCCCTACTGTCTTTCCCTCTTTGTGCCCCTTTTTCACCACTTTCCTATCTCCCCATTTTCTTTTCTTTCAAAGAAATGAGCGCGGGGGGTTAGCGGGAGTAAGCACTTTTAAGCAGTAGTTAGCAGGTTTTCGCGAGTGTGCGCTTGTGTGCACTTTGCTAAGTATTGCCAAGCTTCATGCAAACCAATGCAAACCCACTTACAACTGCTTAAAAGTGCCTTAGTCACCCTGCATGTGAGGGCACCTGTTCTGCTCAGCAGCAAAATAAAACACCACTGTCAGTCTCGAACCCCGGACCTTGGACACACTAGACTGCATGAAGTACCACTAAGCCACAGTAAATATACAGCAGATTGTTGCTGAAATATATATATCATGCATCACAATGAGTGAATGTAAAGGAAAGATAGGAATGCCATAACACAAAACCTGTTCTGTGGAACTTTACCAGCAGTTGTTGTCGAATTGCATTACATGACTGTGATAACAGAACCAGACATTCTAGCAGTAAATAATGTTAAAGCAGCACTTTACAACCCCCACACAGCATCAAAGCAGGACAATCCCCACCCAAACGTACAAAATACCTGTGTGTTCAGGGTCCAGCAAGGATGTAGATAGGCATACTCAGTACTGGAATTGTCCAGTTTCCATGAGCATCCTGTGCTAATGTCAACAATAAAAAAGCACCAACTGTGCAGAAGTGAGTACATTAATATTCACAGTATAGCAGTTCACAAACAGTTCATGTGCCAAATGAATACATCTCAATAACTACGTATGTATGGCAGCTAAATGTATAAGTAGAAAAGAAACTACATACTCCCATGTATCTTTTGTTAGCATTTGTAGGGGTGAGTACAGTTCTACACTGACAACTGTGTACTGGAAGTGGCAACATTCAGGTCTGAGTACAACATTCAAATCACTGGCTACACCCCTAGCTTCAGAAATAAGAAGTATACCAACCTTCTGACTTACACAACAGTGTCCACAGCAAACAAGCATGGGCCCCACTTTGGAAAAGTGAAAGGGCTATGCCTACCTGACCTAGCAATTTATAGCATTGAGTTGCTATGACAGTGAGTACTGCAATTACCACACAGCAGGCTGCATGCAATTACCAAATGGTGGCCACCAATTGGTGCAGAGGCCATCACATGCACATGTGCAGATACCTATAAAAGCAGGCTGTACTTGCTGTCCACACATGCAATCATTTTATTGCAGCTATGGAGAGAGAGAGAGAGAGAGAGAGACACAGACAGACAGACACCGACAGCTACAACAAGAGCAACAGCAACAGAAAAAAAAGATATTAAAAAAATATATATATTAACAAAAAAAAAATTTTAAAAATATATATTAAAAAAAAATTATACAAAACACACGGAACTGACAAATACAAACACATAGGTTCATAGGTTCATAGGTTGGTACTGGGCTATCTGCCCGAAGGCATATATTAGCCCAGCCACATTGTGCGGTATTCACCGCCCCTTTAGTAGTTCCCTAGACCCTTGTACTAGCAGCTAGTACCCTTGGCCCCTATCTAGTAGTGCTGTTGGTGTGATCCCCAGTGTGAACTTTCTGTTACCCATCCACTCATCAAGGTTCCTCTTGAAGAGTGATAGTGAGGGTCTCTGTCTTATGTAGATCGGGACCCTGTTCCATAGTAAGGGAAGTCTCTGTGAAGGGAATCTATCCCTCCAGCATGTTCTATTCATTGTTGTGTTGAGGTTTATATCCCTTGAGCATGTAGCTTGAGTAGATTTGGTTTTGCTAAGATGGAGGATGTTCAACAATTCTGGGTTGGACATGGCTCTGTATGTTAGACAGAGATCGCCTCTGAGAAAGCGGTATGCAACAGAGAGCAGTCTTAGCTTTTTCAATCGTGCTGCATACGGCAACTGTTTGAGGCCAGTAATCCTCTTAGTTAGGTACCTTTGTGGTCTCTCCAGCTGCTGGAGATGTCTTGCCAGGTACATTCCAATTGGTGCATTGCACTCAATAATGGGTCTGATGAGGGAAGAGTAGAGGGGCACCATTACATCCTTAGATCTTGATGCGAACCCTTTCATGATCAGATGGGTCACATAGAAGGATTTTCTAACCACTTTGGCAACATGGTTATCAAAGGAAAGCTGACTAGCTACTTGGGTCCCTAGATCCCTTATTTCTTCTTCAGATTTCAGGGGATTACCTTATGTTGTAGTTTGCGGGTAGTCTGTTTTTTCCAAAGGGGATTACTATGCATTTTTTTGCATTTAGCTTGAGACCATGGCTTTGATACCATGCATCTGTCTAATTTAGGCCCTTCTGGAGGATCTCCATGTTAGCCAGAGACTCTATTATAGCACCCAGTTTGCAGTTGTCCACAAACTTAGTCAGCCACAGCCCTTCCATGCTTGCCTGTACTTCTGAGAAGTATATGCCAAACAGGAGGGGCCCCAGGACAGAGCCCTGAGGCACACCACTCATTACTAGTCTGGATTCGGACATAGATCCCGCTACTATTACTTTATGGGATCTGTCTGAGAGCCAGTTTGCGATCTATCTTGTGACATAAGGGTTTATGCCCAGGCTGGTGAGCTTATCAATAATACCTGAATGGGGAATGGTGTCAAATGCTTTAGCAAGGTCAAGGTAAGCCGTGTGTACCTCCTTTCCCTTATCTATAGCCTGAGTAACTGTCTCAAAGAAATCCACCAGGTTCAGGAGGCATGATCTGCCCTTGATGAAGCCGAACTGTGTGGGGTCCAGTGACTGGAGGTTCCCAATCTCTCCATTTATGAGTTCCATAATGATTCGCTCCATAGCCTTACAGATCAGACTGGGCAGGCTTATTGGTCAGTAGTTCCCAGGGTCAGTTGTGGCCCCACCCTTGTGTAGTGGGACCACCATTGCCATGCGCCATTCTATGGGCACATATCCTGTGGAGAGGCTGACTGAACAAGGTATTAAGATGCGGGGTTAATTCCTTTTGGAGCTCGCGTATGACACAGCCTGGGACACCATCTGGTCCCATGGAGGCAGTGTTTTTAGCTTTAGATAGAGCCTTGTTAACCAATGTATCAGTAATAATTGGACTTACACAATCCCCTAGAATGGTAATAGGCCCTGTAGGTGGTGAGGGGGAATTTGCACTGAACCTGTCAGCCAAGATGTTGGCAATGTCAGAAGGGTCAGTGTATTTTGTTCCATTTTGTACTAGCTCAGAACAGACCTGAGAGTTGCCATTTAGGTTTTTGACATAGTCATAGAAGGCCTTATGGTTATCCTTGGCATCCTTGGCAACTTTCTTTTCAAAATTAGCTTTAGTTGACTTGATGAGGGCCCTCAATTTCTTATTAATGCTGATCAGGGATGATTTTTTTACTTGAGATTTGGCCTTTTTTTGTATAAGTCTCCTCCTTTTATTGTAAAGTTTGCTTATGGCCGGGGTCCACCAGACTGGTTTCTTCTTGCTTGAGGAAGGAGTCTTGGTTTTATTTGGGATAGCACAGTCCATGCAATCCTGAAGATGCATATAGAGTGCCTTGGTGTAGGATTCCACATCCTGGATATCATTATCCTTCTGCAAGGGAATAGTGAAGCTTTCCACTTCGGATGCAAGTAGTTTGAAGTTTGCTTTGGAAAGGTTTTTGACTATGGTTTCTTTGATTGGGGGTGGTGGAGGAGTGAGGATGTCCAGGGTTATCAGTTTGTGGTCGGATCTGACCAAGGAGGGGGTGATAATGGGTGTGGTACAATGGGCGCCCATATTTGTGATGATTAAATCCAATATGTTGTCCCCTCTAGTGGGGGACCATACTAGTTGTTCAAGGGCATTTGAGTTTATAAATTCTATGAATCTCTGGGCATAGGAGTTGGAACATTGGTAGTTCGCCCAGTCTATACCAGGGTAGTTGAAATCACTCAAGATTATGGTGTTGGGTAGGACCTTTATATTTTCCAATGTCTCAAGGAATGCAGAGTGAACATCTTGGGACATGGTGGGCGATCTATAACCGGCTATGACTTGAAATGTGGTTTTGCCTGCTGATAGTTGCACATGGATGATCTCTGGGGCATCATGCTGCACTACTAACCTAGAGATATGGGTATCCTTGATGAATATGGATACACCTCCACCCTTTGTACTGCGATCCAGTAACTGAGGCCTGAAGGTATGATATGAATTCTAACCTGGCAGTGCTGGGGTGCTCTCTTGAGCTTTGAACCAGGTTTCCGTCACTGCATAAACATCGATTTTCTCCATGCTGAGGAGAGCCTCAAGTGTGTGCATTTTGAGGTTGAGACTTCTGGCGTTGAGTAGCATTACCCTTAGTCTTTGGTTACCTGTGCTGGTTACGATGGTTGGTTTGTCCTTTGAGCCTTGCCTAATAAAGGCACTATGGGGACGGCAAGAGCCTTGGCCAGTATTCGAAAACCTAGGTGTGACAGGTGCAACCCATCTCTGGCAAAACAGCGAGGCTTGTCTATCATGTCATCCCAGGCAGACAGACACTGGATCCCCTTAAAATGACACCAGAAGCTTAGCCAGTTGTTGAAATTGATCATTTTGTCTTTGTATTGTGGTATCAATCTAGGTGAAGGTAGTATGCTACTCAAGGTCAGGGTCATACCAGCTTGGGCTACATGATCAGAGAGCTCCTCAATGTCTCTTTTCATTTAGTCCAGGGAGGTACATCTTAGATCATTCACACCAATATGTACAATGACAGCATCATACTTGTACTTGTTCTGGAGTGACCTAAGTGCCTGTGTTATGTGGCGGATCTGAGCACCCGACAGGCAGCTGACAGTAACCTTCTCCTTGTTCAGCCTGGTGAGTGGAACATCCGTATGCCTTACTATAGAGTCTCCTATTACTAGCGTGTTAGGTATGGTGTTTTGCCTTAAGGGCTGTTGTGAGGCACACTGCTGAGGTGAATTATGTGTTTTCTGGCTTGTGTTTGGGGGTGCAGGTTGCTTGCTTGTCTGCTTTGGAGGGCACTGTTTCTTTTTCAGATTGGTACCTAGTGCCTCCGAATATGTTTTTGTGTATTTATGCATATGTTTTGCCGGTGCTTGTTTTGTAGATTCATGTGTGACACGTGGTGTGATGCAAGTGTGTCCCTTATCCTCTTGACTGTCTGTTACAGTCATGGGTTGAGAGCGCTTAGCCTCCAGTCTGGCTGTCTATTTGCATCTTTCACAAGTGTTTGTGTCTAGAGGTAAGAGGAGAGGGTTGTCTGTATACATGAGGCAGTTGTGACACTGCCTCAGGATGCCCAATTCCACCAGATGAACTGGAAAGTACACCTGAAGCTGACCTCTGGACATGCTTTGAAGAGTAAATTGAACTTAAGTCCTGCGGATGATCGAGGGTCTTATGCTATATTATAATAGTGCTGTCTAGGAAATTTGGAGAATAATAGTGCTGTCTAGGAGATTAGGACAAGTGCTGATTTCTGTTTTATAAGTGCTGCAATAAGAGCAGCTGATCTGAAGCACTTGAGGTGAGGCTTGCCTAGTTCTAAGGGAAAATTTACAGTGCAGACTTTGTGGGGCCGGGAATAGTATACCCCAGCTAACCGGTGCTGCCCGACACTGCTCTGTGTGCAAGACCATGCAAAAAGAGAGTTGCAGGGTTTTTCCTCTAGATAAGTGAGGAAAGTGAGTACAAGAGCTGTTTTTCTCTAAGCAAGTGAGAAAAGTAAATACAAAAACTGTTTTCCTCTAGGTAATGAGGAAGATAGAGTGCTATAGTAATCAGTAGCTTATTTAGTGCTTACAAGTTCTGAACAAGTGCTGAGCATGAACAAGCAAACTTAAGTGCTAAAACTAAGAATCTGTATCTGCACTAGATGAGTTACAGGACAGAAACACGTGCACATACAGGCTTTCAAATCAGAAAGTTGAGAGAGATGGAAGAGATTGCCCAAACGGCCAATAACTACAAATTCTGGGCCAGAACCACTACTTATGTGGTAGACAGGTTACCTAGTGCTTACCACTCCCACTGATAAGCTAGAAGGCTTCCCTCCAACACAGAAAGACTTGGGGGGCTCAGAAGCTTACATACAGTCCTGGATACAGCAAATCTGTATCTGGAACACTAGTTACAGGAAAGGAAGGAAACAGGCTTACAGTTTTTTTTTTTTTTTTACAGAAAAGTAGCAAAAACAGTAGTAAAAAACAATTCACATGCAGTGCAAGCTAGCACACTTGAGTATGCAGCAATATTAGACCAAACACAGTTTAAAAATGCAATTAAATTAAAAAGGACTAAAAGCAAGTGCAGAAAGAGTTTATTAGGTAGAATGTGGTAAAGAGATGGGACAGGGGAGTGTCCCAGATCAAATCTACAGTGGGGCGGGCAACTGCAAAAGCCACCAAATTTAAACTACAAACCAAAAATAGGGAGGGTGGATGGGACAAAACAGTTTCAACAGAGATCTAAGCAAAAACTAACAGTACAAACTTTAAAACCAAAAAAATATTCTCAGCTCTGTATATTTGCCGATCAGTCTCTCAGAACAGTGAGACAACAGTTTCAACACAGATCTAAGCAACAATTAAACTCTATAACCAAAAAATATATACTCAGCTCTGTATAATTGCAGATAATATGTAAGGCAGTCTCTCAGAACACAGGTTCCAGCAATTTGAATGCAGCTGTTACTATGCCAACTGAAGAAACAGCAGAAAATGGGGGTGGGGTGGGGAAAACAGTTTCAACAGAGATCTAAGCAAAAACTAACAGTACAAACTTTAAAGCCAAAAAAATATTCTCAGCTCTGTATATTTGCCCATCAGTCTCTCAGAACAGTGACACAACAGTTTCAACACAGATCTAAGCAACAATTAAACTCTATAACCAAAAAAATATATACTCAGCTCTGTATAATTGCAGATAATATGTAATGCATTCTCTCAGAACACAGGTTCCAGCAATTTCAAAGGAAAGGTATGTAACAGATATGTATTTACTGGCATGTAGTAGATGTTTTTGAAGAGTACTCTACATACTTTGAATCATCCATATGTGGCAGCAGTACGTATCTATGCACAGATGCCCTCCATAACTACTGCCATGGAGAAATCAGTGTGTAGCTGTGTGCAGTGGGATATGACTGTGACATATGTAGTTCAGCACTAAATGTCAAACATCTGATCCATGTTATCTGTGTTCTGTACAGTAGTGTGTACAATGTCTGTTTGGGGGAGTAGCGCATACAGTTATATAAACATGGATGTGACAGAGTAACAAATGCATGATAATCATATTAACATGTAGCTTAGCATTGGCAACAGCTGTACCAGGCTAGTATGCTAATCTAGCATTTGCAGCTATATATACACCCTCTAATATTACTCTGTGCTCACATGTGACACCTGTTCATGTTGCAGTAAGGCCCAACAGGTCAGCCGTGAGGACCATGGACTTACATCAGTGTGGACCGTGTGTGTGTGTGTATGGTACACACATATGGAGAGATCAGTCTGTGTCAGATATATTAGCATCTGTACATGTGCATATTGCAAGGGACGTACTGCAACTGTTTGTGAAGGGTGGACATATATATGTTGGTGAAGGTTGTTATGTGCATATTTCTATGTAGGTTGTAGTGTGTGGCAAACAAGACAGCATACAGTGCTGGTATATGACATGTTGTGGTTAAACGCTGTGGGTATGATTTGTCAGGTTTGCAGTGTTGCAGCCAGTGAGGTCTGCTAAAGCTACATGGGCTGAGAACACCTTCAATGCATTCCGCACAACACTGTGCAATATTATTACATAACTGTATACCTCACAACCTTCGCATAATTGATATTCCCACCATGAAAGGTGGAATGTATATGTGCCTATATGTATATCTATATGTACACCAATGGATGTTAATATGTATGTGTATATACACACATATATATATATATATATATATATATATATATATATATAGAGAGAGAGAGAGAGAGGGAGAGAGACAGGGTCATATTTACTGCGACAGATGCCTGGTGACAAAGCCATGGACTCAAGCTCAATGTTGAAACTGCATTGGCATCCCTTCTGGCAAAGCCTCCGTACCCATGAACTACCACATAGGTGGTAGTCTACTTAGCACCGAAAGTGTGATAAGAGATCATGGGACACAGGTGGACAGTAGTCTCCCCTTTGATAATCACAGTGCCACACTAGTCATGTAATCTGTCTACGTGTCACACCTCTTCACAAAAGGTGTGTCATCCAGGGAAATATAGGTCAGTGTTCCCCTCTACTCATCACACATAAAACCCATTATAGAGTGCAATGCCCCATGTGGTATGTACCTCACAAGACATCTACAGCAACTGGAAAGGCCACAGACATACCTCACAAAGAGTAATACCAGCCTCAAACAGATGCCCTATGCAGACCGTCTCACAAAACCACAGCTAGACTGCGTTGCATACCGCCTACCCAGAGGTGACCTCTGCCTAACATACAAAGCTATGTCAAACCCAGAGCTGTTGGACATGCTCCAAGTAAACAGATTACAATCCCTACCAGCTACATGCTCTAGGGACCTAAACCTTGTCACCTCAATAGACAGAACATGCTGGAGGAATAGGTTCCTATCTCAGAGACATCCCATACTCTGGAACAAACCACCTATCAATAGCAAACCAAGCTCATTAGCAGTCGTCATGAATAATCCTGATGATTGGATGGGAGATAGGAAATACACACCGGGAATCACCTCTGTGACTCTGCTGGACAGGGGCATGTGAAATTAGATTACATGTGTGTCAAAGGCCAGGGTAGCATATGGCTAGGCTTCAACAGGCCCTAGGGCCAATAGCCTATTACCTACCTATGAACCGATACACACCCACATGTTCTTGTTGCAATAATTGCTATGTGAGGTTGACTGAGTGTGATGGTGAAAGTGTTGGTGAATGTGTCGAGGTTCTGTCAATGCGTGATAGCTTAGTGGGAAACTGTTGCCGTCATGCTATTTTGTGTCCTAGCTCTGATCCCAGCAAAATATGTGTATGCTATTGCTAGGCAGAAAAAGCAGTATGGTATACAGTCTGACGTAGTCCCTTGGTGTGGACTGGGGTGTGCCATTGTAGGCTAAAGCAGTACATGTATGCTTATTGATTGGTATTGCTGGTGAATCCAAATCCCGTATGAACTGTAGTACTACCTGAAGCTGTATACCTAAACAGCACAGTATGGTGTATGTCCACATTGCTTGGAAACACTGTTATGTGTGCTCCCTGTAGTCCTCACAGATTACATACCTCAGGCATAATGTTTTGTAAGTACTGACACACAGTACTGTATGGTACACAGGTAAAGCTCATCTGAGTTGCCATACCTTTGTGTCTTGTATGTATGTGTGATGTGTGTGTGGGTCTGCCTGTAACGTCCTCGGTCATATGTGTGTTACAGGATATAAGTGCGTATCTAGCAACATGTATAGTCTAGTACAGCAGTATGCCACCTATACTAACGAATGTGCACTTATGTTAGGCAGGGGTTTGCCACCAACAACTAGTGTGGTATACCCGTAATATTGTAACTGGACTTTACAATCATTGCAATGGATGACATATTTCATTATGCATTAGCTTGATATATACCTCCTGTGGCTAGGTGTTGCATTGTGTCGCATACAGTGTGACATGTACTGTTGTATAGTCTTACATACTGGTTTCTCTTTGTTGCTGTGCAGAACATGGTTTGATATATAGAGCGTGTCAGGCACTGTCAGGCAGTTGTGGTATGAGCACTGATATGTGGTATCGAAAGTGTATCCTCTGACAGCCAATAGGTTGCTATATATGGCAGTTCAGTGATATCTGTACTTTAGAATGTTAAGTGTGTCACATGACTTGCTCACACATATTGTTTCATTGTCTTCCAGGGTCATGGCTCACCATCGCAATCCGACATACAGCCCAGCTGAGGATGAGCAGATCACAACCAGCTTGGTTCAGCACTACGCCCTGCTGTTCTCAAGAACCAGCCAGGACCAGCATGAGCGGACTGCACTGTGGCAAGATGTTGTCCGTCGGGTAAATGACATAGGCATGCATAACCGGACATATGAGCAGGTACGGCATCACTGCAGTGATTTACTTAGACATGTCTGGCAGTGTGCATCTGATGTCTGTAGACAACAGCTTGCCACAGGTGGTGGGGTAGCCATCCATCCCCCCCTCACCAGAGTGGAGGAGCTGCTCCTCAGCCTGGTGGCTCCTGGCCAACAACAACAACAGCAAACATGTATCATCATGGAGGCTGGAGCCACCCAGCGAGTTGACACGGAGCATGCAGGTAACATGGCATATCTGTAGACTACTGTTACCTCTATTGGTAGATCATGCATATGTGAGATGTGTACTTTGTAGTTAGAAGATGTGAAGCCTGGTGTTGTGCAATACTAATAATTTGGAACATAATCTGTAGGCCTGTGACTATCAACCATTGTACTACTGTAAGATTGCAAACACACAGTAGCAATGCCACAGCTGTTGCCATTGACAAACTGTCTCATATCCTTGTAGGTCCCTCTGGTGTGACAGCAATGCACCAGCGACATGCTGGTGAGTGTGTTCTACATTTAATATTGCATGATATATGTGCATGTCATAGGTGAGGTGTAGGACATGTACACGTAACACACCTATGCATAATGCATGCTGTGCATGTTTGCTGTGAAACTATGCACATCCCAGTAACGTGTGTAGCTGCCTCAAACACATGCAATACACAGAGCATCCCACACAATTGTGGCAAAACTGTAGTGGACATTTGATAGGCAGAGTCGATACACATGCACACAACATGCACAACATTGTCATACGCAGTACATGTTAATATGCTACACATGGCGTATTCAGACACCCGCTGTAAGGTCACACTCCAGTATCCCAAATATCATCCACACAGCATGCATAATATACCTGAGGGGTAGGGGCCTATCATGGGGCTGTGTGACACTCTGCAAAACATAACACATTCATGTTAGGCAATGCTCCCTATTGGGCACCTTAAAAACTCATGTAACAATGGTTGTGAAATGGTGAATGTAGCCATGGTACTGCAGTTCAGGTACAGCATGCTAGGTGCTGGTCTGGCACACATTAGTAGCCTTGAGTGACCACATGATGCTACATGATGCTGGCTCATGATACTACACCCCATCCAGTTACAGTAACCACAGTACTACACATAGCATTCATTGCTATGCACCTCACTGTTGTTTGTGTGCAAACATATGCACCTATACACAATATGCATAGCAATCACCATTTGTACAAAGTGACACATATATGTCTTGTAATGCTATGGAGTGTATAGGTCACATGACACACATTGGGTATGTGTGATGTTTAATGTTGCAGTTGTGTTGTAGCATGCCATGTCATGGCTGGCACTGGCATGTACACAATATGTCCTACACTCACCATAACTACTGTACAATGGCTATGTTGAGCAATGGTATTCCATCAGGTATACATGCACCACTCATCCTGTGTGTATACATAGCATGCATGTGCTAAACCTGTGTCCACATTTATCTGCTAAAGACACAGATGCTCTAATCAGAAATGGATATCTATGTGACACACAGATACACATGCCGCCATGGTATGTATACCTGTGAGTGATGGTGCACAGGACATTGCAGAGCTTTCAATACTTGCACAGCAATGTTGTGTCCATGTACACATTGCATTCCAGGGTGAGGCCAATCACTGAACAACAACACACATGCATCAGAGCCATGTATAATGTTATTAGCAAGGGCTGTCTACACCCGCACTGCATGCTGTTGAGCAACACATGTCCTGCATGCTGATACGTGTGATATGACTGTTTGGCTTGTGATACTTTACCCCACCATCAACCACTATTGAGTATGTTCTGGATTTCTGGTGGTGTGTGTGTGTGTGTGTGTGTGTGTGTGTGTGTGTGTGTGTGTGTGTGTGTGTGTGTGTGTGTGTGTCTGTTTAAGTGAGGTGTGTATTTGTGTGCATGTGTGCATGTGTTCATGTGTGCATGTGTTCATGTGTTCATGTGTGCATGTGTGCATGTGTTCATGTGTTCATGTGTGCATGTGTGCATGTGTTCATGTGTGCATGTGTGCATGTGTGCATGTGTTCCGACATCATGTACAAGTCGTAAAGTGTGTTTCCTGTCTTCCTCTCACAGGTGCTGAGGTTGGGCTGGTTCACTGCAGCGGGGAACCTGATGTCACTGAGCAAAATAGTGATGATGAGGATAGGTGTGTTGAGGCACAGGCACATTTGTTAGGGTCTGTCGTTGGGCCAGCAATCGACAGAACACAAGTTTCCACCCCATCCATGCACACAGTCATACTGCCAATGCATCTATCACCAATGCCCTTAGCTGAGGGACAGTGTACAGTCGGCATTGGCCAGGACAGTGTGGTATCTATAGCACATGCATCCCAACACAGCAGCCATACCCAGATGTCTGGAAGGGTACCACATAGGCAGATGTCCAGGGGTTCTCGTCGGAGCACTGCTGCTCATCATGCCCCTGGCAGACGTGCCACAGGTCTTACAACCTGACGTATGTTCCAAGCTGCCATGGAGGCACAGGCACATATGGAACGGTACACCAGACAGGGACTAAGGCCACAGAGGGCACATACCACTGTAATTGACAGTATCCATGACCTAACAGGTGCCATCCGTAATTACACTGAGGTCACTGATAGACGTTGGGGTGAGACATTAGATGTCCTCCGCAATGTCATGTCCATGTGTCAGGACAGTGCGGGATGGTTGAGACGTCGATGTGGATGTATGCCAGCAACATCAGCAGCTGGCAGTTGTCGCGGACGTCCCTCAAGTCACAGCCGCTCCCGTAGTGCCAGTACCAGCCCCAGGAATGTTGGGGGTGGGCTGTCCATAGACCGTCCTAGAAGACCACGTGCACATGGCTCTAGACAGTCCCAGAAGGGACCTGGGTCTAGTGTACATCTGTCCACCTCTGAGGATACTGAGGATAGTACCCAGTCTGGCTTAGTACCTGATACTGTCAGTAGCACACCTGCCAGGCACAGGTACCATGTCCGTGGCCAGAGACGGTGATCTGTAAAGCCTGGCAGGTACAGTCTGTGGCTATCCCACAAATCCCCATATATGGAAGCCACATGGTGGAACTGTGTGCATGCAGACACACACACACATAAAACAGACACCTAGGGCTAACACATACCCACACGCATTACATCAACATTGGCCCATAGCAGTACTCTTGGCACTCACACACACACACACACACACACACACACACACACACACACACACACACACACACACATACATGCCGATTGTATGGCTCAATGTAGGCCTCTGGCAAACCAACAACACACCCTGTGCATATGATGAAACCTGTGCCACCTCCTGTCATCTGTAACATTGATGCAGGAACAGGCTACCATGGTGCTGATGCACAAGGTGACTTTACAGCAGTATAGCAATGTTAGCATGTTGTCAGCAGTAGAGTGTAATGATATCCTTGAAGGTGTAGCTGAGTAGGCATGATGCATTAAAGCTATGATTGTCAATGTAGCATTGTTTACACCAGTGTTAGTTCCAATAATGTATTGTCCGCCCACGTGCCACTTGGCTGATGTGTGTAGTATGGACAGTACATGTGGGATGTGTGTAGCACAGATTTGCAGGTGTACATTTGTAAACATGGTGGAGGTGCACTGTCTGCATGTACGTGCATAGTGGACACATGGGCAGGGTGACATGCCCTGTGTTACACAGTAACACTCCATAGTTTCTATTGGTGGCCAGTATGCATTGTACTACACAAATTTTGGAACTTGAGTACACATGTCTGTATGACATGGTTTGACACTGTGCTGTGGGTGATACTGTTACTATCTGTCATTGTTTTGCATTCTGGTAGTATACATAACCTTAACAGCCTGACCATAAACAATCGTTAGATGATGTCTTGACAACTGACACACAGATGTAGGACACACAGTAACATTTGGATACTTCAGGTACTATACTATGCCAGTAACCAGTGGTATTCACCTGCACCCATTCCTGAGACCACTCCTGTTTGCCATATAACTCTCTTAGGTACAAGCAATCACAGTAGGGATATGTCCGTCCACGTCTGGAAATGCATACTGTGGCCCATAATGCATTCTCCAGATGACACACACATCCTCCATAAGGGTATCATACAGACAGATACCTGTTGTCAAACCCATGCTGTAAAGCTATAAGCCAACCAGAGCATAGTCATCCACCTTTATGAAACATAGTATCCCCACAGTACCACATAGGCAGTAGCCACCAACATATTGAACAGGTACCGATGTGTACATGCAGCCAAGTGTTACGTCATCTCTACTTTGGTAATCACATTTCCAAAGGTATTTAGAAATTCCTCGCTGGATCACATAAGCAATAAGGGGTTTGCATGCATATCCACAAAGGTTGTTGTACACCTATAATGAAAAGCCATCATTGACAGACTTTGCTGCGTTTGAACAAGTCTGTAATATACCTCAGCTATAAACCCTCACTCACACAATTCAATAGAAACCGTAATGAGTGTGTGTGACATGGATGTCCTAGGCCAGGGATCACTGCAGTTGCTGGCCTTGTCACAAGCATACAGATGTGACCTAAGGTCTGGAAAGCAGCAGCACACTCTGGCAAAGATGACAGATGTGTTCATGGAGAAAGCAGGGTTCCCACCTATGAAATAATTGAGGTCACATGTATGTATATGTATTTGCCACACAGCTACCTGACATGTGCAATGCACATACTGTTGTCATACAGTAGTAAAAGCAAAACCCACAACACATTAATCAACAGTGTCACACACATAGAACACACACACACACTCACCAAGTGCAGGCTTCAAACCCCTACCTAACTACTTCATGATACTAGAGGAGTACACATTAACACAACGCGCTATACACATTAATGGGAGTTCACTTTTCCACAGGTATATTTGTAGGATGGTGACATCATCAGACTTGACAAAGATTAGTATACCACTTTTAAGGTGTTTTACTACTCTCCAAAAAGGTTGCTCCTCTCCAAGGAGATCACACATGAACACACACACGCACACACACACTTGTTAAGTTCAGGATTCAAACCCCTACCTAACTACTTCATGATACTAGAGGAGTACGCATTAACATGACGCGCTATACACATTATTGGGAGTTCTCTTTTCCACAGGTATATTTGTAAGATGATGACATCATCAGACTTGACAAAGATTAGTATACCACTTTTAAGGTGTTTTACTACTCTCCAAAAAGGTTGCTCCTCTCCAAGGAGATCACACACGAACACACATACACTTGTCAAGTGCAGGATTCAAACCCCTACCTAACTACTTCATGATACTAGAGGAGTACACATTAACATGATGCGCTATACACATTACTGTGAGTTCTCCTTTCCACAGGTATATTTGTAGGATGGTGACATCATCAGACTAGACAAAGTGGGTTACATTAGGTGGGCTACATAGAAGGAATGTCTAAACACTTAGGCCACGTGATCATCAAAGGAGAGTTTACTATCTACCTGTGTCCCCAAGGCCATAATGACTTTCTCTGTACATACCAGATTACCACCTATGTGGTAATTTGTGTGAACTTTGTTTTATCCAAAGGGGATGACTATGCATTCTTTGTCATTCTGCTTGAGGGCATTGTTTTGACACCAGGTATCTGTCTCTGTAAGACCCTTCTGGAGGATGTCTGTGTCAGCCGTAGAGTCGATTATGGACCACAGTTAGCAGTTATCTGCAAACCTGTTCAGCCATACTCCTCCCGTGCTTGCCTGTACCTCTGAGCAGTATCTACTGAACAGGTGGGGTCCCAGGACCAAGACCTGTGTGATGCCATTTGTGACTGGTTTAGAGTCAGACATGGCACCCGCAACCCTGAACATGTGTGTCTGATCTGTGAGCCACTTGGCCACCCATCCTGTGACATAGCTGTTAATGTTCAAGCTGGTAAGCTTGTCCATGATGACAGAGTGGGGAATGGTGTAGAAAGTCCTTAGAGAGGTCCAGGTGGGCTGTGTGGACTACTTTCACCTCCATTTATGTTCTTGGTAACTGTTTCAAATAAGTCAACTAGGTTTAGGAGGCAGGATCTGCCTTTAACAAGGCCAAGTTGGGTAGAGTCCAGTGTCTGGAGGTTTCCAATGTCTCTGTTTATGGGTTCCATGATAATTTGCTCCATAGCTTTGCAGCCAGACTGAGTAGACCTATAGGGCAATGGTTTCCAGGTTCTGTTGCGGCACCCCCTTTGTGAGCTGGATGACTGTTGGTGTATGCCATTCTTTGGGTACATAGCCTGTGATACGATTGAGTCTGGACAGTGAATATAGGTGAGGGTGTAGTTCCTTTTGGGGCTGGTGTATGACACAGCCTGGAACACCATCCAGTCCCATTGATGCTGTGTTCCTAGCTTTGGAGTGGGCTGTCTTTACCTGCATGTCCATGACGTCTGGGGCTCTGCATTCTTCTGGGATGGACACAGGCCCTTTTGGGGGTGATGGGGGGGAGTTTGCACTGAACCTGTTCCCCAGGATGTGGGCAATGTAAGTTGCCAATTTTCAGTAGCTGACAGCATATTTGGAAGTTGCCACCTACATGTTTGGTATAGCTAATGAAGGCTTTGTGGTTGCTATTCTTACATTCCTTGGCAATTTGTCTTTAGAAACGTCCTTGGATTGTTTTATGAGCGATCATTGTTTCTTCCTAATAATGATCAGTGATGCCTTTCCTTTTGTGAAGTTTGCTTTATCATGTGTTCATTTCCTCCTGCTGTTGTCTAGCTTATTTAGGGGAGACGACCACCAGATTGGTTTCTTATTTTTGGAGGAGTGCATCTTGGTTTTATTTGGGCTGTCTCGATCAATGCATCCCTGTAGATGCTCATAGGATGCACTTGTAAATTATTTGGCGGAGTGTATGGCATTATCCTATAGCAAGGGGGCTTTGGAACTTTTCACTTTGGTCTTGGGAAGTGTGCAGTTTGCTTTTGAAAATGCCTTCACAGTGGTTTCATTGACTGGGAGGGGTGGGATGTGGATGTCCAGTGTGATTACTTTATGATCTGATAATACCAGCGAGTGGTTAATCTCTGTTGTGGTACACTGGTACCCCATGTTGGTGATGATCAGGTCCAGTATGTTGTCACCTCTAGTGGGTGTGGTGACCAGCTGTTCCAGGGTGTTAGAGTTTTTAAACTCTAGGAAACATTGGGCAAAGGACATTGTTCATGAGTAATTCTCCCACTCAATGTTTAGGTAGTTGTAATCTCCTCATATAATGGTGTTTAATAGGACCTTTGTATTTTCCACTGTTCTCAGGACTACTGAGTGAGGTTCCTGAGACAAGGTAGGTGATCTGTAGCAGGCTACAATCTGATAAGCAGCTTTGCCCAATTTTAGTTGCACTTGCATGGTCTCCAAGGCCTCATGCTGTGCCACTAACCTGTAGGTGTGGGTATCCATAAGGTAAATGGATACACCCCTTCCTTTGGTATTTCACTCGTGGTTTTGGGTCCGAAGATCAGAGGGAATGTGAGTGTTTTATGTGGAGCATGTCCAACAGCTCTGTGTTTGACATAGCGTTGTATGTTAGGCAGAGAACACCACTGAGTAGGCGATATGCAAGGGAGTACGGCTGGAGCATTTTGAGATGGTCTGTGTATGGCATGTATTTCAGGCCACTAATGCTCTTTGTGAGGTATTCCTGCAAGCTTTCCAATTGTTGTAGTTGTCTTGTGAGGTACATAGCAAAAGGGGTGTTGTACTCTATTATGGTTCTAGTGAGTGATGAGTAGAGGAGAACAATGTCCTCTTCTATTCTGCATGAGACACCTTTTGTGATGAGGTGTGCCACATAGGAGGATTTCCTGACTACTGTGGGGATGTGATTATCACAGTTGTGTCCACTGTCCACCTGTGACCCAAGGTCTCTTGTCACACTTTCAGTGTTAAGTATACTACCGCCTATGTTGTAGTTCATGGCTACAGAGTTTTTAACAAAGGGGATGACAATGCACATTTTTGCATTGAGCTTGAGCCCATGGCTTTGACAACAGCCATCTGTCTCAGTGAGGCCCTTTTGTAGGATGTCGACATCTTTAGTGTTTACAATTATGGCTCCTAGTTTGCAGTCATCTGGAAACTTCAGTAGCCACAGACCTTCCATGTTAAAGTTTACTTCAGGGAAGTAGATACTACACAGGACAAGACCCAGGACTGGACCCTGTGGTACTGCACTCGGCACTGGTCCAAAGTCATACATGGAGTCTGCTACTTTCACAGTGTGTTCTCTGTCCGTAAGCCTGTTGGCAACACATCTTGTGACATAGCAATTTATACCTTGTTTAGTGGGTTTATCTATATTTACAGAGTGTAGGGTGGTGTTGTAAGCCACAGCAGGATCTACATAGGCTGTGCGAACCACCTTACCCTTGTCTACGGTTCTGGTGATTGCTTCAATGTCATCTATCAGGTTTAGGAGACATGATCTGCACTTTACAAACCCAACATGGTTGTGGTCCAGGGTTTGGGGATTACAACTGTATTTTTTATAAGTTGCATGATGATACATTCCATGGCCTTGAAGCCCAGGCTCATCAGGCTAAAGGGCTCTAATTCCTGGAGTCCATGGTGTCTCCACCCTTGTGTAGTGGGATAACCGTCACTGTGCACCATTCAGCTGGCACAAAGCCTGAGGTGTGGCTATGACTGAACATGGTACGTCAGTGTGGTGCCTGTTCATTCTGTGGTTTGTGTAGAACACAGCCTGGGAGGTTATCTGGTCCCATGGCTGCTGTGATACTGGCTTTGGAGAGTGTGTTTTACCTGTGCAGCCGTGATGACAGCAACTTTGCAGTCTTCCATTATGGTGATGTGCTCTTTCATGGGTGAGAGGGGGGTAAAGTTAACACTGATCCTATCTGCCAGGATGTTGGCAATATTAGTTGGGTCTGTATATTTAGTGCCATTGAGCTGTAACGCAGAACAGATCTGAGTGTTGCCATGACATGGACCTGTCTGTTGTGCAGAGATCTCCTGAGTAGACAGTATGCAACAGAGTACAGATTGGGTTAAATTCAGTCTTGTTGCATGGGGCAACTTGTTGGAGTACTTCAGTGGTCTTTACAGCTGCTGACAGTGCCTAGTTGGATTCATCACAAGTGTGTTGTGGTACTCTCTGACGAGTCTGATGACTGATGAGTAGAGGGAACCTCCTTTGACCTACATGCACAGACCTTGGCAGGTTGTGTGAACAAATAGCATGATTTTCTGAGCACTTTGTGAATGTGTTTCTGGAAGTAGAGATAACTAACCACATTTGTCCATAGATCCCTTATTATCACCTCCATATTTAGCCTAAGTGTGTGAGCATGCCCAGTATGACTTATCCGTATGTTGTTGCCTGACATTTGCTTTGTTTATTTAAGTGTGTGAGCATGCCCAGTATGACCTTTCAGTGTGATGCTGAATGAAATCCACTACATTTATTGAAGTGTGTGAGCACGGCCGCTATAGACATTTATACTATATGTGTGTGGAAAATCGAGTTGTATTTTTACAGCAGGGCTCACCTTTGTGTCATAAATCAACAGGGATCATGCTGTGCCTGCAGGGCTTCCATGAGACACTTTGCATAGACTTATCAACATTACTACATACAGGGGGGACAGCTATTCTTTGTACATTTCTACCCGGGGCACACCTGATTGTTGGGTGTACATAGGATGAGGGGTTCACCTGACACTTATACACATTTGCTAGGCCTGCACTGCTATGTAAGGTACTCCATTTCAGTCTGTACTGTTGCCTATCATACTGGCTTGAGGCATACTACTGTACTACAGATCTTAGCGTCTACTGTCACGTATATTAGATTGTGACTTCATAGCCTACCCAACCCACATCACACCGCCTGGCCTGCTGTTTTCTGTCTGCATAGGCCTGTGGGGGAGGTTACCCATATGCCTCTTTAGGGGCATGCTACAGCATTTCTTTGTGTTTGCATTAGTGTACAATTGTCCTGCTGTGGCTGTGCCAGTGAAATGCTGTCATGGCTTAGTGGTTCAGTGCTGTGAGTATAGTGCACAGTATCCTGGGTTCGAGCCCTGTCACTGCTTTTTCTTTTCCAGCTGGGCAGACCAGACTGCTTAAAGAACAGTAAAGCAGATATGAGCATGTTTACCTGACTTTGCTCAACTTTGCCCGACCTTGCCCAACATTGCTCAACGTTGCCCGACGTTGCACTAGTTAGCTCGGGCAATTTTGTTTACATATACTAAATAGTGGTAAAAGCTGCTTAGCACTGCTTTATATTGCTTAAAACATGGCAATCATGCTTAAGGTGGTGCTGCAGGGCTGCCTATGTTGGATGCACATAGTACACTCCCTATACATGTGTGGAAACAGGTACTGTCAAGTTAGGCATCCCTTTTATTTTATGTGCAAGTCAGAGAGAGGTATCATTTCCAGGGTTCCTACTGAGCCAGTGTATGTGCTATGCATTGCCTCTTTGCCAAGGCCAAGGCATACTGGGCACGCCTCCTTCTGCCTACTGGGGCAGGCTCAGGTTGTTCATTCTCCAAGTCACGCTGTGCCTATTCAGGCCTTGGCAATGGTGGGGGGCTGTTTGGCCCTTCCCTGTGCTGTTCCTGCTGCAGCTGTTTTTGCAGGATCATATTGTGCAGCATGGCACATACCATGACAATTTGGGTAAATGTAGTTGGTGAGTACTGCAAGGATCCACCAGATGTGTCCAGGCACCGGAACCGTGACTTGAGTATCCCAAACACATGCTCGATTACATTTCATGTTTGTGCATGTGCCTCATTATGGAGTTCTTGTTCAGGTGTGTGT
Organism: Protopterus annectens; assembly: GCF_019279795.1. Lineage (NCBI taxonomy): Eukaryota > Metazoa > Chordata > Ceratodontiformes > Protopteridae > Protopterus > Protopterus annectens. The sequence continues at coordinate 578,676,746 of NC_056748.1, read as the reverse complement.
GCATTTCTGATGGGTGTCATCAGCCATGGCTCCAGTGCGTATCCAGCATCCCCCACTAGGTGACCGTCAGGGATGTCCCCATTGGCAAATGTCTGGTACAGCTGTGTCAGATGCCATATATGGGAATCGTGGTAGCTTCCAGGGCAGCCAGCACACACATTCAGTATTATGCTCTGGGCATTGCACACGACCTGGCAGTTGATGGAGTGGAAGCCCTTGCGGTTGATGTAGGCCCTACCCCGCTCACCGGCTGATGTTTGATGTGTATGTATGTGCAGTCAATTGCACCCACTACCTCAGGGTATTCCACTATTTGCTGGAAGAGATGCATATTGCTGGCCAATACTTCACGGGAATTGGGGAAATATACATGATCACTGACATGGCATTCAGGAACTAGTGCAGTACCCTGGATGCTGATGCCTGTGAAATCCCCATCATATCACCAGTTGGTCTCTGGAAGGTACCTGTTGCTAAAATTCTTAGACCAACACATACCTTGGTTTCCACTAGGGTGGGTTCCCCTCTGTTGGTTCTGTGTGTGAGGCATGGCCTGCACAGCTCAACAATTTGCTGCAGGAGGTCTCTGTCCACTCTATAGCGCTCCACTATCTCCAGCTCATGTAGCCCCTGGTAGGTTACCCTGGGTCTGTACACTCTTCTCCATCTCCTCACTGTGGGTTGCTCAGCAGCATTCGCAATGGCACCACCCTCAGCATCTTGCAAATGTTGCCTTATAATAGCAATAGCAGCCCCTAACATTTTTTGTCCCAGTTAAGCTTTTTAAGTTTTCACTTCTGTCTGTAGACTGCACTGTTGCAGTGCTTCTGAGAAAAACATGGGGGGATGTTGTTTGCAGAGTTTTAAGTGCTGGGCTGGGTTGGGCTAGTGTACTGCCTGTGTAATTGGCTGATTCTGATTGATTTCACCTGGCAGCTCTGCTAGTTCTCCTTGGTTAACTTCCTACTACTTCTTTTCCTTCCTTTTCTCTTTCTGTTTCCACAGGGGCAGCACCATGTAAACACGCGCACATGAGCGCACACGCAAGCACACAGGCTTACACAGGCTTATACAGGCTTAGGTGGGTGCACATGCACACACACAGGCATAGACAGCCTTACACAGGCTTACACAGGTGCACACACACACACACAGGCTTAGACGGGTTTACAGGTGCGCACACACACACACAGTGTAAGCATCTTTGCAAGAAACTTTGGTGATATCCATGGCGTACACCTTCGGTTTCTGGGTTTCAGTTAAGGCAACTGTAGACACGCCTCTTCCAGTCCTCAGTAACTCACAGCAAACACATGCCACTCTGCTCCAATAACCTTACAGTCTTTGATACATACCCCCTCATGATGTCACCTATCTTCTACTCCCCTAATCCTACACTTACACTCTAGGGACATGGTTCACATTGCAGGGAAAATTGGGATTCACTATCCTTATCCTCATTTGCATAGGATTGTCCTAATGCTTGGTTACATCTCCCAGTCTGCAGCCTCCCACCTAGAAAAAACAAGAAAAGAAACCGTGAAACAAAATTTCATTCAGACTGCCTTTATCGGCAGGCAGACGAATGCAAGAAAAGGGTACCCAGCGACCTGTGATGTAGGATACCCAGACATCTGTGCGGTCAACAACTGCACAGAACAGAGGAGCTCCAAACTGCTTTCCTTGCAGTCAGGGCCAATGAGGAGTGAGCTGAGAGCTCTCTCAGCTCTCAAGCGATCGGGGTTTCAGACATGGTCGGACGGTCGCTGGCTTAGTTTCTTTGGCTGGATTATGAGGTTTAGGAGGAACTCATGCTCTGCAGAGTGATATCCCTCTTGCATTTGGTTTATTTACACAAGGGGAAACAAATGTAGGCGCGAGAGATGTTACTGCTACAGTTAACAAAAGTTGAAACCGAGATCTCTGGATGACTGAGAGAAAACATTACATCAGTGGCCAGCAGTTGTATCCAGTTCCAGAAGGTGTTAAACCCAACCAAGGTAATTCTGTTACTGTTGTTGACTGAATGATGTCTCTTTTATCAAATGTGATTTGACTGATTTAAAAAGCAAAACGAACAGTTCTGTTAAGTGCTAGCTGATGAAGGAAGATTATTATTACCAATGTTTTGTAATCTGTCATATGCATACCTTTACAAACACTGAAATATAATTCAATGAAATGGAACAGCTATTCAAAACAAGAGAAGAGCTTCAAGACAGGAATTAATTTGACTAAGCAAGTAAGTTAACAATAGATGTGCTGTAAATATAACAGAAGCATAAGTAATTTACTGAGCTTCCCCGCAAAGCTTTTCAGTGACAGAATCTGCTCATACTGGTGTGTGATAGGTAACCACACTCCTCAAAAGCCAAGCAGCACCAGAGTTTGTAGCTGCAAGTTAGCATAATAGTCTCACTGCCATAGTGAGTCACTCAACAATGACAAGGAGTACATATGTACTCCTCTCAGGATGGTCTAGAATATTTTTTTAAATGTTTTTTAATTGGTCCCCGCTTCTGGTGAATTTCCACTTTGTACCATTCAATATGTAGTTATGTATTATTTGCACATAGTTATCGTTTAATACATTTATTACATTTTATGCTTTATGGCTGTCAACTCAGCATTGTATAATGGCATTCCGGATGTGGTATTTTATTATTGTCACAGAGTCATTGTTTTGTGTAGTTGCCAAGTTTGTGTGTGAGAGTTATTGTATTCCTTGTGCTGAACTGAGTGCACCTAGCCATCTGGAAGGCACCACTGGGTATTTTGTTTGGTTTTACTGCATTTTATATATATATATATATATATATATATATATATATATATATATATAGATTCACTTTATAACCTCGAAATGCTGAAATATCGAATTTCAGTATCTCGAGACTATAAAACCGAATCCATAAAACACTGACAAACAAAAACCGCGAAACCACATAACCGAAAACACTGCACACACACTACACTAAACATACAACACAACAACCACATCACAACATAAACAAAAAAACAACACACATACACAACTCACACACATAAGCAGGGCAAGCCCCTGCACTATGGGGGCTGCCCCCCACACCCCCCCTACTTATATATACTAACTCCGAGATCGCACAAACACTACACAAAAGCTCACTCACACACACACATTCTCCAATCCCTCACACACACTCTAACTCCCACTCAAAACCCTTACAAAACACTCACTTACCTGACATAACACCTACATCCAAACACGGCACCACGCACCAACCAAACACAAACCCGGACATTACATAGCAACTTCATAACATGAATTTGACATATTTTCGACATACGTCAAATTCGCGATTATGAACATTCGCTATTTTTAACATTCGACTTTATAGCTTCGAGATACTGGTCCAGGATAGTTTGTTTTAGAATCCAACCATTCTGTATTATGACTTGGTGCATATATATAAAACTATATGATGAAGTCTCAAAATTCACTTATTTATTAATTAATTACTTAATTAATTACATTTGTTAACTGGGAAAGTCTGATGGGGCTAGGAGCCCGTTTTAGTGGAGAAGGGCTCCAAAAGACAGTATAATTACATTGTTTTGAATATAAGCAGCAGTATTCAGTCTACAGTATTGATTATGAACATTAAAAACACTCAATATAGTACAGAATTTAGGATAGGATAAAAATATAGTATATACAAATTTCATATTGCATGTATAACATCACATTCACAAAGTAGTTTTATAATTAGACAAACACAAATAGATGTATAGAATTGTCAGACCCATATAGACCAAAATATAATAAATTTAAAAGCAAGCCACCCTGGTGGTCCACCAATTAAAATTAAATCTTCAGTAAAAGAAAAACATGTTGACCTTAAGTTGCTTCGGTTATTTCATACAATATTAAGATATAAAACAAGTCTTTAATGCAACTATTAGTAGGAAGTTATAAAGCATTTTTGTGCTACTATATGTGATTTCTTTGGCTTCGGTCATCTCGATGGCTTGGGTTCCCGGGGGGGGGGGGGATGTTGGGGCACCTAGGAAAAGTTTGCCTCAGGGCGCTTCTAACGTAGTTACGCCACTGGATGTCACCTATTTTCTACTCCCCTAATCCTACACTTACACTCTAGGGACATGGTTCACATGGCAGGGAAAATTGGGATTCACTATCCTTATCCTCATTTGCATAGGATTGCCTACTAATGCTTGGTTACATCTCTCAAACTGAGCTTCCCCCCTTAGCAACCACTACTCAATAGCCATGTTGTCTTCAGCCTGCCATTCACCTGCATGGCAGAGGAATATTTTTAATAAAAATCCTATTTTTGGCTTTTTTGTTTTTATTTTCTGGTTTTTATAGCGCCGCACGTTTGCGCAGCACTGCGCTACGCTTAAACATCGGAGATCGGGGAAAAAATATATTATTTTTAATATTTTGTAACAGATTAAAATGCCAATGGCCTTATATTTGGCCACTGGCATGCTTCCTCAACTGGATGCATCCTTTATTTGGAGCTGTCATAGCTCCGTTTTGCTATTTGCAGAACGGTACTCCGTTACCAATGGAGTACATTTCTGCAAATAACTTTACTCTTTCTCGGACAGGTTAGTGTTTCCTGGATCACAAATTTACCTCATTTGCATAGCTTTCAGCAGCCAATGAGGTAATTTGCATAACATAACACTGTCCGTGCAAGAGTAGTTTTAGGAGCTCTCATGCATGCCCCTGCCGGCTGTTACTGGATCGCTCGGCAGACGTATTGGATGTCTGGAGTCTTACTCTACTCTTAGACTCCATGCAAGCCTTCGTGAATCCGGCCTTTAACTTTGTTGTCTGGTATAAACTTATAAATAAATTATAGTATTTGCTATATCAGCCCTTCTACTGGGTACAAAAGTGACTCATTTACTTAAAACTGGAAATTCATCCTCACAAAACTGTCTATCACTCAAGTTCACAATTAAGAATAAGTCTAGACTACTTACCTTCTCCATTTCAGTAGAAAATACCTACAACCATGTGAAATGACTTCCATTTCTTCACTTTTCATTTCTGTGCTATAATCCCACGTTTCCACTCAATTCCAGTTTGATATTAGTTTGTACTATTGCATTCAAACTGTGAAATCTCTTCCTCTTGTCTCTACTGCTCATCTATGATTGGTCTCTTTCAAGTTCGGACCTTACTGAACATTTTTCCTTTTCATTATATTTTGTGCTAGCTTTTGCTTTCCCATCACTGGTTCATCTCCTCTTTCTGATCTGTCATTCTGTTCTTCTATAGAAGATTTTATCACTTTCAATATCATTAGCCAAATAAACCTGGCTGCTTCTCTCTCTAGATGGCCCATGTTAATCTTATCGGTTTTGAAGCAATTCTTAACACAATAGGTCTTCTTTCTTTCTTTCTTTCTTCAGTTCATTAACACAAACTACCTCTTCAAGTGTTTTAACCTTATTTAACAATGTATTCAATTTATCTTTACATGTCAAGTCTTCTTTATATTTAACTAGACTGTCATACAATGTTTCAAGCCCCTCTGTGATACCACATAATTTATTGCATGTTGCTGCATCACAATTCTCATATATTCATTACTTCTTGTACTGAACAGGTCTGCAGTTACTGTGCACTGTCATCTTCCTTACCATTTGGAAAATTCATTACACATATGCCCCTGGGGACTCTTTTTTGGTTATACAATAATCAAAAAATAAATTGTCTCTTATTAAACTTTTATAGCTTATACTTTTTCAAGTTGTTTGAACAACTCTATCATTCCATTATTTTTATAGTCTTTGGTTGTTGTTAGTGGTATTGATATCATTGCAGATAGCAAATAGATTCATTAGAATTCTGAATAAATCTGAAATATGTCTACTCTCAGCTCTGTGTGTAAGCAAGTATGTTAGTATGTATGTATGTATATCCACAGACACATATGGCTCCCTATCAGACGATCAGGACTCAGTAATGTGAGACCCAAAACTACAAACATTTCAGCGTACTTTAACACATAAGTAACAGCAAACTTTCAGAGTTTAGACCAATTTTTCCAGGGGGTAAGCCTCCTGCTCCCATAACTCACCACTATTTATATTTAGTAACTCAGAGATTGCTGTACCTCAGAAAAGAGTGAATACTCTGAGAAACATCATTTTAGTGTCAGTGTACATTTTCCTGTAATCACAGTTAAATTATCACACATTTGATGCTCACAGTTATGGCCCTCAGACATACAACAGGAATCCATTCACACGTACTACATATAAAGACACATGTATCTATCTAGATATATATATATATATATATATATATATATATATATATATATATATATATATATATATATTTATATAGGCATTTGCAAACACAAACAAGGTTAGTAAGGTAGCAAGTGTTATAATGTATTGTCATTAATTACATAATACATTTCCCTCCATGTCATCATGTCATCCAAGAGAAACAAAAGTTTATATAACATGCAACATGCATTGATCTGGGCTCTGCATGCATTCTTACTCACTTTAAACTTTTTTCCAAGTGATTAGTCTAGAGGGGATAATTCCTTTTCTTAAAGAACTTCTTTGACCAACACACGGACACCAGCTCCAAACAGGTGAATACTTTATTAACAGGTTTAGCACTTTCTTTCCCTGATAGGGACTTCCTCAGAACAACTGATAATGAATTACCCAGCCCTTAAATATACATCACCCTGTAGTTAATAAAATAATCACATAATTACCTCAATTAAATAAACCATCTTACAAACACTAAATACTTAAAACACATACTGTTGCACACAATACATAAACCCATGGTGGAATTGAAAATGATAGCCATGATGTTCATCTTGGGGGTGATAATTCTGAATTTTTGTTAGCCCAGTATGCTGAAAATGTAAATTTTAGGGATGAAAGTAATGATATATGCACAGTCATTAGTAATAGTGAGAATTATTTTATGATTTTTAATTATTCTACCAAAGTAGTGGGAGTTGACCATGCAAATCTTTCGGCAAAAGGTTTTACTTTTGTACCCTCTAGAAAGGGGAACGTGGTGGATACCCTAATTGATTTAAAATGCTTCACGCATAAGTTAAATTTAAAAATATGGTTTAATGGGCGAAATAATATTAGTGAAGTGTTTTCAGGTAGGCCATTAAAACCAAGTGCCTTTAATCCTCCCATAAATAGTGTTATATGCTTATATGAAAAATCTGTGAAAAGGAAATTAGGCAATTTTACAAACATTCTCATATGGTATATGGTAGTAATTTAACTGTAATGGAGGAGGAAATTTTAAGAGAATTTATTGATGACAATAGTGTGCATATCATGAAACCTAATAAAGGTAGTGGGGTTGTGTTGATGAACAAAAGTGAATATTTAGATAAAATTAATTTGTTGCTTATGGATGGAACATATCAGGAAAGTTCCTTAAATGAGATTCATATAGCATACCGAAAAATTGACCTGGCATTAGAAGATATGTTATATCAAGGCCAGATCAGTCTGGACAAATTTGGATATGTAAAAAATGAACACCCCATGGTACCAAATATTTTTGGAATACCAAAAATTCATAAAGGTTTATCAGGGTTAAAATTTCGCCCCATAGTAGATGGTCACAGGTCTAAGACATGCTTTATTAGCAAATTTTTAGATTACAGCATGCAAAAAGGCCTGTCAAAGTTCACTTACATTACAAAGGATTCTTGGCACTTTTGGAAGAACTGGAAACAATCAAGGAATCCCCTGGGGTGTTTATGGTGACCATTGATGTGGTAAATTTGTTTTCTGTTATACCCCACAGTGAGGGTATTCAGTGGTTGGAGAAGCAGTTAGTTAAAACAGGTTTTTATGACCAAGATTGTATTAAAAAAATCACTGGACTTTGTTTTGGGGAATAATTATATTTATTTTTAAGGCCAGTATTTTAAGCACTTAACTAGTGTTGCAATGGGGGCAGCTTGTGCCCCCGTTTTTGCAAAGCTCATCATGTCCTTTTGGGAGCAGAAATACCTAATGAGTAGTGTACATTGGGTGAATGTCCAGCATTATACTAGGTTTCTGGACAACCTGTTTTTGTTGTGGAAAGATACTGAAGGTCAGCTCAATTAATTTTTATCTTACCTTAATGATACTATGTAATTTTTACAGTTTACTAATAATTATAGTAAGGAGAAAATATCCTATTTAGATGTTGACCTGATTTGGGATAGTAATAAAGGAATTTTATGTTTCAAAATATATAGAAAACCCATATTTTTGAATTCTTATTTAGAATTCAGTAGTTGGCATCCCCTTCATCAAAAAAAGTCGATAGTCAAGGAGCAGCTGGTAAGATCAGCCAAAATTGTGAGCCTTGACTGCAAGTTTCTGGATGAAGTTGGGTTTATTACTAACATGTTTGCCAAAAGAGGATATCCCATTGAATTTTTGGATAAAATAAGTCAAGAAGTAGTGCGAAAGCGATTAAAATGTGTATAGGCCAATATTGGGTGGTGGTATGGCACCTGGTATGAGACAAGGCATTGATGCGGATAGAAGGCAGGTTAGAAAGAATTTTGATCTAAGCTTTATCACTACTTTCAACCTGAATACCCATTGGGTATCAGAGGTTATCACAAAAAACTGGGATATCTTGAGTTATGATATGAATGTTGAGCAGGGAGTGGGTAAGGTCCCTCCTAAAATAGTATTTAGAAAGGACAGGTCTTTCAAAAACCTTTTTGATTTAAACAAGGGTATTAATAGTGGAAGTTCCAATTGACCCAAAGGGAATTTTAAGTGTGGGAGATGTAATTGGTGTACCCACAATTTGGAAACCAGTGACAAGTTTAAATTTAATGGTAGGAATATTACCATTAAGGGACACTACAACTGTAGTAGTTCTAATGTTGTTTATATGGCCAAGTGCCAAAAGTGTCCTGTGTTTTATGTGGGGAAGACCTGTAGGTATTTTAAGAGTCACATTAGTGAGCATGCTAATGATGTTAGAAAGGGGAAAATAACTAATGCCCTGTATAGACATATCAGGGAATATGGTGACCATTGTTTTAAGTTTTTGGTTATTGAACAGTTAATAAAGGACCCCCAGGGGAAAGTTGTTGATTTGCACCTGGATATGAGTGAGTTAAAGTGACAATTAAGTTTGAATGCAACTCAGTATCCAGGTATTAATGAAGCCACTAATATAGCATGTATTTTAAAATTAAAATGTTTAATGGGTTAGGGTTGTGTAAATGTACTGTATTTTAACCTTTTAAGATTCTATGGAGAATTTTATAGCAATGTAATTTTGTATTTATGTATTGTGTGCAACATTATGTGCTTTAAGTATTTAATGTTTGTAACATGGTTTTATTTAATTGAGGTAATTATGTGATTATTCTATTAACTACAGGGTGATGTATATTTAAGGGCTGGGTAATTCATTGTCAGTTGTTCTGAGGAAGTCCCTATCAGGGAAGAAAGCACTAAACCTGTTAATAAAGTATCCATCTGTTTGGAGCTGGTGTCCATGTGTTGGTCGAAGAAGTTCTCAAGCTGGTATTGCTGCTCCTTTTCTTAAAGCCTTTTTTCACTGTATTCAAGTTCAATGGCTTTTTTTCCAAAACTTTTTTCTGTCAGCGTCTCTTCCTACTAACTGGGACATTATTTCACTAAAATAGGAATTATTTCTCTAGGGTTGCATAACTATGGAGAAGGGGAGAGGGATTGGTTTTCCTTAATACTGACTGTTCCCCTTTCTCATTGGTTGTGTGACCTAAAAGCTAGTACTGTAAGGGGAAACATTCTTACACTGTGCTTCAGTGTTCTCACAATTAATATTAATGTTTCATTCAATTATTCAGGAATTGATGTGTTTACACTGATAAATTGATAGTTGATGAGAAATCCATCAGTGTAAGAGTCATGCTCCTCTTTGTGGGCCATTCTGACAAATTATTAATTTAAGGGGACCTAAAGGTATTCTCTTCTCTAAAACATCTTTCTCACACACACACACACACACACACACACACACACACACACACACACACACACACACACACACACACACACACATGCATAGCTCTTTTCAGCTGTAAGCATTACATATAGCAATACAGATTACTCAATAGAGCAAATTTCATGGCTTTAACTTTCACCTGCCATACAGTTGAACCACTATCCCCTGCTCTGTTCTGAGGAGAGTTTTCTACTTATCTGCTTTTTCTCAAATTTACATATTTTTCTCCAGTCTTCATCTCAACACTTCCTGTAATTCTATGTGAAAATTTCTACTCCTCACCTAACCGCCTTTCTTTCAATACTTCTTTCCGCATCTTCCACCTTCCTCCATTCACAGATGTTAGCTTTTCACCTGTTAGTGTGTATCACCTAAGTACAGATTATCTCTTCTCCTCCTGTCCTAATGCTTCTCTCCTTGGAGGCTAGGTGTTCAGTCTCTACTTCCATACCATAAACACTAATCAGAGCTACCAACAGAATCTGGAACAAAGTAAAAAATAACTTGGGAAAAGGCCCCAAATTAGGGACACATTTTCAATGTTAGCGCTATTACCTTAGAAATCCTCAAAATGATTTCCAGTTTTAAGAGGAATGGAATAAAACTTAGAGATACATCCAGGGGTGTCTCTACAAAAATAGGAACAGTTGAGAGGTCTCCTAGACCACCTCAATCTACCTTATGCACAGACTTGTTGTCAAGCATATCCTACAATGCAGCCCTAAAACATGCTGCTTGTATCTGAAACTCATTTTAGAACATCCTACAGCTGGTTTTCAGTGTCTATATTCCAAGTTCTTTGGAACGGAACAATATCCTGCATTCCATCACACCACTCTCACAGTACCCTTCTGAACTAATAGTATCATCTGCCACATGTGCCCATCCTTATAGACCACCCCTGTCCTGCAGATTGGAGATACTTACTGACATACTAGTCTATAAATCCATTGAAAACATGCTGACTAGCAACTCCTGGGTGCTTTATTATTCCATAAGATTAAAATGAGAGATTGACTTCCACTTCTGAATTTAGTCCCACCAAAACAGTTAATGTGTTTCATCTTCTAGCCTCTACATACAACCCCTGAATCAAGAACATCCACTCTAACATGCATACCCATAACAACAAAATGGCCAGTATTATTGTCTGGCTAAGTATTTACAAGCCCATGCAGATTGTAGGGCATAGCAGGATTGTTCCCTGACAAGGATCCAGTCAGCTAATGTTAAATGCAATATAGCACCCAACCAACAAATTCCACTTAGTCCGAACTTGTAAAAAGAACAAACCGTTTAATAACAAAATAGTAGGTGAACCATAAATAAAAAACACTAATTCATAGAATTAAGAGCTTTCATCCAACCATGGACGGACTTCATCAGAATTAAAAACCACATTAAATAGCTGACTTTAAATATGCAAATAACACCAATTAACAAATAAATTGATCCCTAATGACAATTAACTACTTGAATAACTAATCAGTTACATAAAGTGACATTGTATAATGTTTAAAAGTCACACAAAATGCATAGATAATATTTAAATAATCTTTCAAGAAATCATTCTTCCATAACAAATTATTTATGTATATTTTTCAGACTTCCATTTTAATACTGGTAATAAAGTAATAGTATTATTGACACCTGGAGGAAAGTTAGCAGCCAATCTAATCTACCACTGAATTTATTTAAGGATCCAGACAAATCAGAACCATGTAGAGACCTGAGCAATGAAAGGCCCACTGGTGGGGTGTTTTGGAGTGGGAGACTAATATAGGCTCACCAGTTCCAGGAACCTGGCTGTAGTTCAACTACCGCAGTGATGAGACCTGGAATATGGCAGGTGTGTTGGCATTCAGCACTCAGATTAAGGTGTGTGTTTTTACTGTACTGAGTGGCGTATAGTCCTGTATGTCTCACATATCCTGCAAAAGAATGATGTTCTACTGCAAAGAAAAGGATTTAGCAGATTGCAGACTTAATGTTTAGATATATGCACTAAGGCATTCTTTAGCACATTGTTAAATTTGTAAATATAATGTGCTCATGACTCACACAAACCCTGCCCCGTGGTTGTCTGGCAAGTATTTTAATGCAAGAAAATATTCTTCATTCTCTTTCTTCTTTGCCTGTATGCATGCTATCTGTCATTGTGCTGTATGCTTATGTTGTATCTGTGCATCCTGAAATTCTGCATTGTACAGTGTTTGACTACATTTCCACTGTACTTTCAGTCAACTGCTTCTTTTTTCTACTGTGTTCTCACCCCATATCTGACATATAAAAGTGTCACATGTTTAGTGGAATGTCTGAATCAATAAGTAAAACAAGCAAACAAATTACATAAGTCTGTATAGGATTTCAGTACTATGCCTGGTGACAGAGCTATAAAACTTGGCACTAAACCTATTATAGTTCATGAGGAATAGTACAATGTGGAAGGTCTGCTTCAATATGATTGCATAAGAGAAATTAATGGTTATGAGGGCTGGCTTTAAAACAGTAAGACCTGCAGGAGTAATGTTATTATGTTATTACTCTTCAGTGGTATATGGCCTTGTGGTAAATTTCAAGCTATATGCACAAATGAGTTTACAATAAACACACATTGTTTGCACACAATAGGCTTAACATAAACACACATTGTGTGTACATTTGCACTGCATGCTAAGTAATCTAATTTATAGGCTTTACATGGTACAGAATAATAAATCTGCAATACTGGGTAGATATATGAAGACGCTAGAATCACCACACCTGGCCTCGGGCCTTGTATGGAAATAGATGGAACCAAAGTTACTCTGTTTTCATACAGCTTTGAAGTCAGCAGTATATATAAATACATAGAATATCTCCTTGGGCCTGCACCTGGCAAACTCTGAATAACCTGCCATTAGAATCAAATGGTAGAGCTGAAACATTATGCGTAACTAGATGATCTGTCTCCCATTCAGTCCTAGATTATACATAATCACTTACCAAGCAGTGTATTATTTTTTTCATGGTCTTTCACACACAGCCAGAGTCTAGCAATGTCATAAATGCATTCACCTTATTTAAAAACAGCAAGAACACAAAATTAGTTTTGGAGAGATGTGAAAACTAGTGTTTACAAAAAAAAAAAACAGTGAGTGAAGTGATTTTTTTTTTTCGTTACTGGTACTAAAGCTTTTTCCTTACTGCTGAATTAGTAAACAGAATCACAGTTAGCATTCTGTAACTGCAATGTGTGAAAAAAATTACTGAACAGCACACCTTAATATTTTCTGGAACATGACACTAATGAAATAAAAATGACATTATATCTCAATAGACAGCTATTTTGGCATATCCAAAATGTTATGGTTTCTCACTACATGTATTTATTTAGTTTCCTGCACACAGATGAGAAAAAAATAAGTCCCCCTTCTACTGGCTACATAGGTTTGATTCCTCTTCATTTTGTCCTGCTGCCACTATTGCTAAAATAGCATATGGACACCCCCACATCATTTGTTCCCCTTCAGGAAAACAATCTACACTGCTTCCTGTAAAACCCCTAAAGATGGATGAAAGGGGAAGCTGGAATCATCTAAAAAGTTTCTGTTCAGCTCTCTCACACACATGTCCAGCCAACCACTCAGGGATAAATTTATTTTTTATTACATGGTACCCTACCTCATGACCCCTACAGAGTGCCTCTCATCCATCCAGCTGCCAAGAAATCATCCACCAGAAGCACATTTTCTCACCTTTAGAAATGTATGACTCTATTTATGTCCCTATCATTTGCCAGTTTCAGAATGAAATGTTATTTAGGACCAGCTAAGAAAGGGTTGCTTCACACTTGCAAAAATCCATTATGCTCTGCTTTAAATTTTTAAAATCTAGTCTTGTTTTATGTTGAATCTTAAGAACTCACTGAGAAAAAAAAACTTTTCAGTTCATTAAACTAATACTGCTAAGCTAGGAAAGGTTGCGTTCATCTAGCTATTTTGTGTGATTGTGCTGACCCATAGAGGTTTGCAAACAAGAATGCATAATCAGACAAGCATGATTATTCACAGAATGTTTCACCTAAGTGGGATAGTAGAGCTGACAGTGACAAGTGTGAAAATGGGAGACTAGTAGTAATAAGGTTTTCTTCTAGTCAGATTCAATAATTGTTTCAGTAATTCTAGTGGAAAATTTGTTACCCATAGCATTGATTACTTGCCTGTAACATCTCTGGACCAGGAGTGAGACATCACCACTAAAAATAAGTTCAAACACTATTTCTGCATTTGGATTATTGGCGTACTAATAATGCTGCAGAAGGTACTGTTACATCTGATAATGCAAGTCTGTCAGACTGTTCTTCCAAACTAAGGGGCAGAAACATGGCTGGATTCATCAGTGCATTCTGCTGTGTCAACACTTTTGGGGTACTGTGGATGTCAGTATGTCAAAGGCAGACCATGATTACTGCATACGAACAGTAACCTGCAAAGTAACATCGTGATCCAGAACTGTCCTCTTGTACAAGATGCTATTTTTATATACAAGTCAGACATCTATTAAAAGGCTGCATGGAAGAAATGTCATTACATGCTTTTTTAGATTCCATAAACTAAAATAATCTTTCCGACTCCTAAATAGCTTTCTAAGAATAATCTCTTTGCAGCCTATAATTTGTGTAAATAGTACAATAAAATTTATCTAATGTAATGATACTGTTTATTTTGTTAAAACATGGCTCACAGATCAACTTGTTTCTTTCCTATAACTGCATGACTCCTGAGGAATTTTTCATGAAATTGTAGTACATCCTGTTGAAAAGTCTGGTACTTTCAAAATGATATTCTAACTGCAATATATTCAATAAAGGTCATAAAACAATTGTCACTGAGAATATAAGAAAGGAGATGTAAATTAATTTTTGAAAGGGATCTGACAGTAATACAGATGTGTTCAGCAGCATTTAAGAAAGCTATTATCAGATTTTTTTGTAAAGTATCAAACTGGAGATGGAAAATTATCAAGGGAAATGCTACCCACATTACTTATGTGTAACAGACTGGTGACACAACACCCAGATACTGGCATCATGCAACAAATTGAGCAAGAAGTTCATAGCAAAAGGCTATTTTATGTCAAATATATGAGGTTTGGGCACTTGGTATATACAATTTAGGCAAGTAAGAAAATGGGTCTATTATTTCCGAAAATGACAAAGTAAAATGCAACAAGCTAAATTCAATAACTTTTGGGTTACCCAGTGAGTCAGAGTTTAATCAGCTTGAAATCCAAGTTCCACCACTGGCAAATCAGCTACATTTGTTTAGGTACAGAGCTCCCCCTGTTAACTGAGTAGTATTCCCGGGCAGATAGTGGACATAGTGCCTGCACTTCCCTACTACAGTATATTAAAATTCTGCAGGCACTGTTGTACATCCGATAAGCTCCATGGGTGTGCCCCAGCCATTAGTGCCTAAAATCCATTGTGTAAAAATATGTGAAACCCTGATATATTGAAAAACAGTGCTACCAATGTAAGGATCTGATACAAATGAGAAAACAGAAATCTGTTGAGATATAGGAACTAAAGCCAGACTATAACCCAAGTGACCAGGGTTTAAAGAAAGTTCAAGCATACTTTGGAGCATGTATGGGAAGGACAGATGTGCCCATTTTGAGCAGGGGAAGGGGGGGGGTGGACTGGGGCCACCCAATGCCACAACCACTCTAAGCGGGTATGGTGACATTTGAGACAAGCTGGTTTGGCAATTCAGACACCAAGCCACATGTACAGTTGCCGTCATGGCCAGTGTACAGCAGCATGCAATAACAAAAGAAGGGCATGGTGGTCCCCACAGTGATGCAAGTTGCACCTCCCCCACTCAGGAGAACAGCTAGGTCCTATAACGTATGCTGGTATTACCAGGATGCCGGCAAGCACACAAACAACTTTCATGGCTGCCTAAATTACTTACTGCTCTTTCAAATTGCTGGGGACACCCAGAAGAAGGGGACAAATTGACTCTATTCTGATTGGGGGAAGCTTGATGGAGAGCAGGCAATAGTGCAAAAAACCCTCAGAAAAAAAGTAGAACAAAAGTTATGTACTTTAAAATATATTTATCAAAGCACTTACAGTATCTGCTCCTGATAGGCAAGCATGTTAATGTTCTAGGTACATGCTTGAATTAATGCACACACACTGTTGTAGAGTTAAATTAATGAGTTAGTCTACTATCTGCTGTCATGTAAGGGATGCAGGTACTGTTGGTTTCATATATAACAATACAATATAAAAAAAAAAAACACATAAATCATATGTTACAAAAATGACTGAAAAGATAATTCATTATTAGTGGCCTGAATAGCCCATTGTTTTAACCTAAACAATCTACTTACATGGCTTCAGTCTTCTTTAACCATCTTCATGGGTATATTAATAAACTAAAGGGGAAAAGATTAGAATAAGCAGAGCAAGTTTTTTATATTTATGTGTATGGCAAGGCTGTGGGATTGGGCTTCTTGAAAAAAAACTGTGATGGCATTTTGCACATGAATGATAAAAGCCACTGACAGCTGTACATTGATCACATTGCTTTGTTTAGTTTAGTTAACAACATTTTAATAACTGTTTCATCTCACATTTGACTTTTATTTTTGAAACTAACATATGGTCTGCTCTGATCTCACTGCAATGCCCTGGACAATGACATTTTGCCTGGCATGACTTAAAGCAATGTGTGAAACGGCAGTATTTGATAAACAGAGGAATGCTGTAGACAAATTGGTGATCTTCCAAACCATGTGTGTGTGTGTGTGTGTGTGTGTGTGTGTGTGTGTGTGTGTGTGTGTGTGTGTGTGTGTGTGTGTGTGTGTGTGTGTGTGTGTGTGTGTGTGTGTGTGTGTGTGTGTGTGTGGTGTGTGTCTGTGCAGATTGTGATGTACTATCATCCCTTTGAACTCTAGTTTTTTGCCTTATAGCCAATAAATGCTGTGGTAGACTCCATCTCACCTGCAGCCTTGAACAGGATAAAGTAAATATTCAAAAATGAATGAATGTATTTATTGGCTTGTGTTTTTCTTTGGATCAAACCATTAAGTTGGCTAAGACAACTGAAATGCAGTTACGTGAGCTTTTCTGTTACTTTAATCAGTATCCTGACAACTTATGCTTAGAACATCTTACCATTGTAAAAACTGGTAATATTTAATAAATGAAGGCATTATACAAATGAAAAAGCAGCAGTTGTAACATATGTAACCATAGTAACAAAATATGACTACACTGCAAACTGTTTTATTTAGATGTGCACTAAGGAACAACATTTCCACGTTGAATAACACAATATACACTAGTAGGCAAGGGATAACTGTCTGAAAATGCAATTAACGTAATCCTACAGGGCTACTTGCAAGCGAGAAAGAGTCCGTGAAAGCTCAACATCTAACAAAATTTCAGAGATGACTGTGTCCTAATTGGTTCTCCCATTACACAGCCTGGTAAACTCCAAAGGTTACTTGTTTCAGAAGTCCCTTGGAGTCATTATTAGTGGATGGCCATTGGCAGAAAACAGCAACAAAGACATTGCAGCCTGATCAGCCCAGCATGAATCCATCCCCCCAAAGACAGCTGGCAGTGATTGTGTGTGGCTTGGCCAGTTGATTAGTCAAGCTAGCAGATCTTCACCATGACTGTCCAAGCCTCCTGGCATCCTTGCTGATGAAACAAGAAGAGCACAATACATGACCTCTTATCAGTGTGCTGTTTGGAAAGCTGATGCCTCCTGTCTTGGCATTCTTTCACTAACTACGCCCAGTGCATGCAAGAGAAAAGTCAGGATTTAGCATGTAGGCATTCAACATATGTTTGCTCCATAACACATGTCTAGGCTCAACTCAAGTACATGAAAAAAATAACAGAGTGATACCACTGTTCTAGAAGTTTACTATATCCAGAACTTGAGGTTTTGATGATTGGTAAGTGACCTAAACAGTTTACTTTTTTCTTTTTACTGTTTGGGAAACATAGACAATGTAAATAATAGTAAAAACACAGACAAAAAGTAAATATGCTATGGACCATTGAAATGATTCATTCTTATAGTAGACAGACTTGCATGGAAAACTTCTTCACTAGTTAACTTTAAAATAATTCACTTCTTATTTCTGAAGATTACTTACCAAAGTGATTCATCATGTTGTAGTTAATATGATGGCACATGGATCAGTATAATGGTTTACAGAGTTTTTCCTCATCCTCTCAGCTTTGTGTTCTCCAAAAGGATAACAAAACATTTCCAATACATTTGTTTAATGAAATAGGACTGAGTGCTGCACACCCCTATTCTGCACACTGTTTAATTGGTGGAAATTAATGATATTTGAGCCATATTAGAATGAATATTAGATAATGGGTGACCTGTGAACCATCTCCAGAAGGTTGTTAATGTACAGGGAATGCCAGCTAGAAAACAAGTCCACTTCTTCATGGCAGCACATTTGTATGTTTGTGTTTATGCTTCTGCCTGTCTGTGAGACTGAATGCGTGGTTGCATAAATGAAAGCAGAAGTGAAAGTGTCTGTGAGAGAGAGAGAGAGAGAAAGATCAGCCGGTGGTTGCAATGGGAAGTTCATTAGCATATTTTCATTAAAAATGAAGAGGTGTGGATACCTCTCAACCTCCTAGGTCATGAAATCTGGACAAAGTCTAAATAATAGGGGGAAAGTCCCAGAAAATAGGGTCATATTCTAAATATTGCTCTTATAAAATTAGAAAGTTGCTATAATAACAGGATTTATGTTAGCATGCATGTTCTAAAGGATATGAAGTCTGAAATGCAAAGAAGTCATTACCTAGTGAGTTCAACCCCTAATGATTTGCCAGCAAGCCACAAATTGTATGTGAAACAAACCAAAACTAAAATCTGGACAGCTGAGAGCTGTAGAGGCATGACTCTTTCAATGGCTGGCATTATTAACTGAGTTTAATCATGTGTGTTTTTAAAGGTACACCGTGTGTGTGTGTGTGTGTGTGTGTGTGTGTGTGTGTGTGTGTGTGTGTGTGTGTGTGTGTGTGTGTGTGTGTGTGTGTGTCTATTAAATACTTATCCAACTTATATTTTGGTTGTAAAATACTTCCTCCAACAACAGTTATTAATACTACAGCAAGTTTGAAACATTAGGTGGAAGAACTGTTTTACATCAAAAATAGTAAAAAAAATACATATATAGTAATTAAAAAAAAAACAAAAAGAAATACAAAACAATGCAATAGGCATTCCATTCTCTAATTACAATAATACTCTCCAGGGTGTGTGTTGTTGTGTAAATAACACCCTTCCAGGAGTGTAGAGACCCTCCACCTGTGGCAGTGGGCCTCATAACGCTCCCAGATGGGCATTATTTACACAATAGCACACCTTGCTGGGCATTAATTTTGCTTAAGACTGGTACAGATGACTCGTGAGATATGAAGTCTGTGATGAAAAGCACAGTGGCAAGATGTGTGTCTGGAAATGGGTGGGGAAAACAGGGAAAGGCAAGAAAATAGAAGGCCTTTTAAGGATTTGGGAGTGACAGAAATAGTTTACAGTGCACTTAAGTAGATTTGGATAGCTTATGGGATGACTGAGAACCAGGTATGAAAATGTCACTCAAGGTGTATCACGTGGGGTTAAGAGGACCGTCATGTGTTGTAACCAGAATTTGGTTACACTGAGATATACATAAGCTATATTACAGATGAACAACTAAAAATATGCGTAAGTATGGAATTAATTGTTGTATAATAACAGCAGTAGTTCTTCAAAATAAATACAATAGAAAGAAAACTATCCTGGTCCTGAAATATGCAACCATTTTCTGGGTCTATATTATATGAACAAAGTTTTATAACTTTGAATACCATATGATTGACACCACATGGTCGAAGTTATAAAACTTCGAACAGTTAAAATAAAAAAGTAATCTAACAGGTTAAAGCAGGGGCCCAAGTTACCCTGTACCCCCCCCCACTCTTTAAATATACCAACTCCAAGATCGCACTACAGTGCAGCCCTTTACTGCACTGTAGTGCGATCTTGGAGTTGGTATATTTAAAGAGTGGGGGGGTGCAGGGGGGCTTGCCTGCCTACAACCCTTAGTTTAGGGTTTGTTCTTTTATTTTATTTGTTTTATACATTCAAAGTTTTATAACTTCGACCATATGATGTCGATCATATGGTATTTGAAGTTATAAAACTTCGAGTATATAATATAGACCCCCATTTTCTACAAAGTTGCACATGATAAAAAACCATGGCAGCTTACACTAATCACAAAAGTATTTCATCTGACTGATGATGATGACATCCTACAGTCTAAAACTCTCCTGCCTATATGCTAAGCATTGCAAATAGCCTTCAGAACCTCCTCCTTCAAATTCATTTTTATTGACAGAGTACCATGGCATCATGACAACTTTAATGACTCACCAAATTCTATACCCGTTATTCTGTTTGCATTAGCCTCCATCCTAAGCAGTTTCTGTGTTTCGTTTTAATATTTTTAAATTTCTTAAAAATACAAAAAATATGCAATTGCTTCTGAGGTAAAATTATTATAATGTATTTTAAACCTAAAACAAAAAGTCATAAGCATGTTAATATATTCAAGAACATAGAGCCAAGTTAACGGCCATTACATGGTTTCATTAATCTTTATGAGGCCCCATCAAATACCCAGGAGTTATCCCTATGAAATAAAAGTATTCACTTATACACAGTCAGAGCCATGGAGTAGCAGTACAGTCAGTGTCAGTGTCAGTATTTGCAGTGGAGGAATACTTCAGGGCAGTGGCCACATATTGTCATTCACTTTCCAATGTACACACTTTCACTGTTTTGTTCCTTCCGCCAATCTAACGGTTTATTTTTTCCTTTTCTTGCATTCATACAGTGCTTGGCTCCACAAAAATTACTTGTGCTGCAATCAGCCCTCATCAGAAGAGCAAAAGATTCATCAGTATGTTTAGACAACTCATTTGAATCTCACAAAAATCCAATTCCAAGTTTTCATCCGTGCTACAGTGTTTGTTTCCAAGCTCCAAGAAGGTCATTTTCTGTTGTTAAGGGAAAGGGGTACAGCATTACATTATGTTGCCACAGACCCATACTAGTAATTGAGTACCATTATTCTAAATGGATTTCTTTAACCACCAAAATAAAGATTAATGACAATTAAGGAATAGCCTCAAACTCTAATCCCCCAACAAGGGGCAAAATGCCTGTTAGCAAAAGTGGTGTTTATGCCTCAGCTCCCTTTTTCCTTCCATGTGAGGCTCCCCAAGAAACTATGTAGTTTCAAGTTTTGTATTACCTCTTGCTTTATTTTGTGTACTTGTTGCCATCTGTGGTCATTGAGTAGAAGTATGGAATTAGTTTTCACGGTTATATCACAGATTCTATTTTATGTATATTTGTTTACCAGGTTAGAGCACTGACCATAATATAACCAGTGACAGGCTCAGCCAAGATTACATGCAAGGTAACAGTAGAATTTTGGTTTAAAACGCATAAACAGTACAATACCAAAAATGCTGTGCAGTCCATCACCAGTATGAACAGCAGTGGGCTCAGACCTGAACCTTGATGCACACCCAATACCACTGGGAAACCCTCTGTGAGACCAAACACTGTTTATACTCAAGTCATTGGATCTTTGTACATAGCCTGCACTAATTCTATCAATGTTCTGGGACTTGGAACCACCACAGAACTGCCCAAATCAGCTTTCTTAGAAACTTGTCATATGCTTTCTCCAAATCTAGTAATGCCCAGTTGGACGTTCTCCTCATCTATAGCTTCTTCTCAACTCTCTGTCTCACTACAAATATTGGGTAAGTTGTGCTGCATCCTGATCTGAATCTGAAGTGTTCATTTCCCATCTTACTTTCTAGTACTCTGTGTAACCATTTATCAATCATCCTGTCCAGAAGTTTTATGCAATGTGACAGGAGTTTGATACCTCAGTACTGCCCATAGAAAGGGATATCCCCTTTGATCTCATACAGTGCACAAGTATGCTTATGCTCCAGTCATCTGGGGTATGCCTGTCTCTCTACATTGCTATGGCTACTCTTAAGCCATTTCATCCCTATCTCAGCCAGCATCTTTATCATATCTGCTGTGACCTCATCTGAGCCTGCTACTTTCCCTGACTTCATTTTCCTTAATGCTGTTCTTATTTCTTCTAGTGTGGGGTAATCTTCTTCTCTCATTGTAGGCTGTGTCTGGGGCAGTACAGCATCTGTAGGGTTTTCTTCATTCAGAAGCAGCTAGAAGTCCTTCTTCCATCTGCCTTTGATGTCCTGTGGACGGGTGAGCAGGTTGTTGCTGCTGCCATCCATTATGAAGGATGTCTATCTTCTTTATCCTTCTGCCTTTCAACCTGATGTAGCTTCTTTGTGCCACCTACTGAGTCACTTTCCAGAAGCTGGTAAAGTGTCTCTGATGCCCTGTTGATTACTATTGCAACTCCTTTCTTAGCCTCTTTGTAAGCCAACCAGTATTCCTTCCTAGCTTGGTCCGTCTTTTCTAACTCCCACTTTTTCCTGCACTCCTTCTTTCGATGACTTCCTAGACTTCTGCATTCCACCACCAGCTTTCCTTATGCACGTTATTTCCATGCCTGGCTTGACCACATATCTGTTCTGTAGTCCTAACACATGCTATTTTGAGTCACAGCCATTCTTCTTCAACTCCACCTATGTCCTCCTCTTCTTGGGGGTTAGAGCCCTGATTAATTCCCTGAACTGTTGTACTTTCTCTTCAGTCAACTTCCAGGTCTTCAGCCTGGTCTCTAAGCCTTCTCTGACCACTGCTTGCAGCTGATTGTGAAAACCAGTAGTTTGTGCTTTGGGCCAACTGTTTCACTGGGGATTACTTTACAATCGCTGATTCTAACCTAGTGCCCTTTCTACCTGAAATTCTACCTGAGTTGTATCTTGTATCTGATCTTGTCATTTTCTCTCTTTTTGAACTATGTTTTGATACTATCAAGCCATTTGCCAGACACAAGTCTAGAATGACCTCAACTTCATTATTCTGGTTACTCCATCCATATGAACCCAGACAGTCATCATATCTTGTTCTGTCTGTCATGATATGTGAACTCATGTCACCATTATCAACACCAATTCATGTTCACCTGATTTATCTGGTAGGTCCTGCAACTGCTGTCTGAATGTACTCTTCTCTATACCTCACTCTCACAGCCCTGCTGTGGGGCATAAGTTGAGATTATAAATACCGTCCTATCATTAGGCTGGAGTCTGATTACCATGAGTCTGTCACTAATTCTGATGACATCACTCACTGTCTTCTGAAGCATGTCTCTCACCACAATTCCAACTTCATTTCTAGCCTGTCCTGTTTCTGAGCAGTAGACTTTGGATCCCAAGCCAAGTAGCTTTGTTGCACTACCCTTCTATCTTGCTCTTGGGTCCTCCGTACCATCATGTCATCCACTTCCAAGTTCCATCCTGTCAGTGAACCTACATTGACTGTAGCATAAACCACTGGTTTCCACAATCAGCTGTAAGCAGTGGTCAGAGAAGGCTTAGAGACCAGGTTAATTGATTTTATGTCCAGCTTTCACTCAACAGAGCTATCCCAGGTAACCTAGGCTGGGCAACTGGACACCTGCCAGCCAACAGCTTATTGACTCAGGGCTACTGGGCTTTTATGGTGGGCACACACTGGCCAATAGGGGCATGTACATCCCACCCATCATTTGTATCAGTCCATGGAGTAGGTCAGTGTAGGCCAGGTCCTCAACCCACTTATCATCGGCAAATACCCATGTCCATTTGGTGACATTAGTCTATATGACCAAATCACCTAGATCCATATTTTACACACTCATGTGGCTAGCTCTGCCATGGCACACAGTCTGTGATTGATGTTTTCCTATCTTGAGGATACTAAGCATCACAGTAAATGCCCAAAGTGGTTGGTCTGTACAACGCTTCCCCCTACACAGTACCATGTAGAGTCCGTGCAGCTCCCCACAACTCCATTCATTGGTAAGTTTGAGATGGAAACACTCAGTATGTTTTTCAGAGGTGTGAGGAACCTCACAGAGACAAAGGGAGAACATGCAAACTCCAAACAGGCATCAGCAGAGATCAGGATTGAACCTTGAATCTTGTGCATGGGAGGCAAAGACCTTAACCATTATGGCAACTGATCTAATCTTTGCATAGTAAAATAATAAATAAATATTCAGTTCATCCTTACTAAAAACAAATAACTTGTTAGTTGTTGATCCAAAATCATATATATGTGATCCAAAAAAAAATCTAAAACACCTATCAAGACATATAACAAATACAGATGAATAAGCTGAAGAAATGGGGCATGGTTAATTATGGAGGATGCCATACCAGCATAACAGTTAGTCTAGTTTCTTTAGTCATACTGTTTTATTAAAGCAATAGAATATTAGTAAGTACTTACCATAACAGTAAATGTCATACTGATCACTGTTGCAAAATTCCAGTACTATTGGCTTATCTCACACAGGTAACCTGTTGTCTAGCCAGGGTAACAAAGCCAAAAAGTTCTTACACAACTATACTATGTCCCTCCTCGGATCACTATTGGATTATTCCAATACTACTGGGTGATTCCCAAAGCTTACCAGTTAGAAAGACTAGATAGACCAGGAACAGGAGCACTGTCAATCAATTCAGATAGCACAGATCTGGCAAAATAAGCTTGAGATGTAGAGGGAGCATCTGTCCTGTAGTGTTTTGTGAAAGTGTGCACAGATAGCCAAGTGGTTGGTTGCCTCTAAAATAACTCTGAACCAATTCTCCTGTAAAAGGTTCCAAAAGACGAAGAAGAACAGCTCCACTGGAATGGGTCTTAACTGGAGAGGATAAGGACTTGCCACGAATGGGATAAAAAAGGCTTGGAAATCCAATTGACAATTGTTTGTTTGGATTCCTGGAAGGAGATAAACAGCAGGTCTGTCTTCCTAATGTCTTTTGTCTTGTTTAAACAGAATCTATGTTTCCTGTGCAAGTCCAAAGAGTGCATACGTTTTTTACCCTTGTTTTGAGAGTTAGGAAAGAAGGCAAAGATTAAAAACTTGGTTGAGAGAGACAACTCATTGATCACTTTAGGCATGAAGGAAGGACTCGTCCTAAGAGATATCATATTCTTATGAAAAATAAGGAAGGAAGGAGAAACCATTAGGGCTTGTAACTCAGAAACCCTTCTTGCAGAACTAAGGGTCACTACTTGAATGGTTTTCCAAGTAGAAAACTTTAGAGTTGCAGAAGCTGGGTAAGATTTTCCAACATAACTTTAAGGTCCCAAGGAAAGGGGATAGCCCTCCTGGGTGAGTACAAATGAAGCACACCCTTGAGAAACTGTTTCACTTCAATTCTAGAAAGCAGCGGTGGATTAAGGGGCATACATTTAGAAATGGCTAATAAATGTGCCTTGATAGAGGAATATACTAAAAAAGCACTTAAGAGCTCACACATGTATGAAGGAATAGTGGCAACCCTTGTTTGAGAGGGATTCTCTTTGTTCTTATAACACCGAATAGAAAATCTTTTCCATTTAGATACATAAGATATTTTACTTGTAGAAGGTCTTGCCTCCTGAAGAACTTAAAGCTTGTCCTGAGAAAATTGGTATCTAAAAGGGATTAAAATTCTATCATCCACTATGTCAGGGTGAGTGCTAACAAGTTGAGATGAAGTAGAGAACCCTCTGTAGGGTAACTAGTGATGATGCCCCCTGGCCAAATGATGAAGAAGGGGGGACCAATGCTGCCTGGGCCAAAAGGGAATCACCAGCAAGAATTTCTGTCTGTCCCTTTGGGTCTTTAACAGAATTTTCAGGATTAGGGAAAGTGAAGGGAAGGCATAAAGGAAATTTACCTCCCAAAAAAAGACATGGTATCTATTCTCCAGGCCAGGGGACAAGGAGTCCTGGGGCAAAACAGCCAAAGCTGTTTGTTGAGAGTGGAGGCCAACAGATCTGAGGAATAACCCGTTTGTGGACTACGAAGACCTCCCTGTTCGACATTCATTTGTAAGGGTCTTCTACCAGAACACTGTATTGGGACAGAATGTAAACTGCTTGCAGGGAAAAATTTCATTTTATGCCTTGGTCCCCTAGCAGAAGAACCAGTCTACTTAGTTGATAGGACTTTGCTCCCTCGCCACCCCCCCCCCAATTTGTTTATATACTACATGACAACTGTGTTGTCTGTGAAAATCATGAGAGGGACCTGGGTTCCATGCGTGAGAGAATACCTGTAGAGCCCTAGTAAGTGCCCTCATTTATTTCTCATTGATATGTTTCTAACTTTGTTTATGGGGTCCATTGACCATGAATTGCTAAGGAGCTAGCCCATACAGTTGGTTTGAATGGCAGTCCTGGATTCAGCTGCACCTAAGAGATCCACCAACGTGACTCTCTTTTTAGACAGGAAAGAAGACATGGGTGTCCAGTGGGTGGCAAAAATGAGACCAGAGAGACTTTTGGTACCAATGGATCTTTTTCATGTGAAGTTTATCAAAAGGAATCATGGGGATGTAGGCTGTCATGAACCCCAGAGCCCTTAGAATTTCTCTTGCAGGACAACATGGCTGAGGAAGGAGAGACTGAAAATACACAGACAGAGTCTGCACTTTTTCTTGTGGGAGAAAAATTAACATGAGACGTGTCCAGTCTGCAACCCAGAAAAATTATGCCCTGGGTAACAGTCAAAGCAGACTTTTTTTTTATTGATAGTTAAGCCCATTCCAACCTCATCAGCAGGGAAGATATTATAGCTGAGATGCCTTAACAGGTCTTCCTGAGAAGTGCCTGTATGAGACGTTTGTCAAGGTATGGGAGTATTTGAATTCCCTGAGTCCTGCAAAATGGGATAGCTGTTACTAGCCATTTTGAGAAACCCTTAGGGACTGTAGATAGTCGAATGAGTAAAGCAGAGAACTAAAAGTGTGATGAATAAGCAAAGAACCTGAAGAAGTCCTGTAAGAAGGGGAATGGTAATGTGAAGGTAAGCATCCTTCAGGTATAATGATACCAGAAAAGCTTGGAGTAACATGAACGGTAGAAGAATTCGAAGCGTAAGCATTTCAAAAAAAGGTACCTTCAAAAATGTATTGAGGTGAAACAGGTCCAGAATGGGTCTCCAGTCTCCTTCTTTCCTGGTTACCAGGGACAGTCTGGAATAAAAGTCTTTTTCTAGATTTTGTGGTGATACAGATTCTATGTTACCTTGGTCAAGAAGACCCTGCAAATAGGAGAGAGAATATGTAGCTGGCTGAAAGAAGAAGACAAAATGCCAGTGATGGCTGGAATTTTCTTCCAAGTCATTTTGCGACCTTGCTGAATGATATAAAGCATGCTCTTGTCTGAAGTGATGAGCTGTCAAGCTGGAAGGGATGAGGTTTGTCCTTTTCACAGGGGAATGGGTGGCATGGGGGAAAGGAGAAAGCAAAAACTAGTCAGACTGATTTTTTCTGGAAAAGAGGTATTCCAGACTTTAAATCTTTTAAAGGTTCTTCCTGAAATATTTTCCTAGGCATTTTCCTGCCTTTCTGAGCAGATTGTGTGTCTCTACAAGAAAAGGAAGTGGGCTTAGCTGGGCAGTTCTTTTGATACCCGGGCACTGAAGTCAGAAAGATTTTCTTGAAATCTTGCACATTTTTGTCTTTTCTTTTCTTCTGCAAAGATTTGAACAGGTCTGCATTTGCAGGACCAAACAGTAACTTCCTCTTTAGAGGGAAGTCTAACAGTTTAGTTTTGATGTTCTGAGGCAGGGACTGGGAATAAACATGTGCAAATCTTCTCATAACAAATCCAGTAGCAGCCACCCTGGAGGAAATTTCCACTGCATCATAGCTAAAACTGATGGTATGTCTGGCCATCTGAGTAGTTTGAACCACAACAGAAATAGCTTGATATTTAGTCTCTGAAACCTCAGGATAAGTTAAAGTTGTGCACAATCCACCAAGAACAGATAATTGATGTTTTGTCCTTTAGGTTTGATAATTCAGAGCCCTAAAGGCGAGAGTGGCAGAAGTGTAAACCTTCTTCCATTTCTGTCCATGGCCCCACTGTCTCTGTCTAAAGGTAAAACATCAGCAGGTAAAACTTTGGAGGGCTTGTTAGTGGAGAGAAAAGCAAAGAAAAATCTGCCAGGGGATTTCTATATGAGAATTTTAGTTCTGTCATTTTGTAAAATCTGGCTGCAAAACGTGGAGCAAGTAACACAAACTTGTAGGAAAAACCACCTTTAATAACAAAGCAAAGCTTTCGGGCAGAACCCTTCTTCAATACTAATACAATCAAGTCTGCATACTAGAAGCTTATATACAGGTCTAGAA
Organism: Protopterus annectens; assembly: GCF_019279795.1. Taxonomy (NCBI): domain Eukaryota; kingdom Metazoa; phylum Chordata; order Ceratodontiformes; family Protopteridae; genus Protopterus; species Protopterus annectens. The sequence goes on along the minus strand of NC_056748.1, from coordinate 578,648,340 downwards.
GTCACATGATTAGCAGCCAAGAATCATGTGATGAACAAGTCTTAAAGTGCAAAGAACATAATAAAACTTTAAAAAAAATTAATTAATAATATTACGTAATCTAGTTAAAATTGGTTTTAAACTAACTTTGCTGTTAATTCCTGGATATGAATCAGCAGCTAGTCTTAAAATCCATTCAAATTCCTTAGTCTCAAGGCGATTATTCAAATCTCCACCTCTGGCACTAGGACAATTAAAATCAATAACTCTAAACTTAAAAGAATGTTCAGAGCCATGAATATTGATATGCTTATATAGTGCATTATTTTCACAACACCGTCTGATTTCTGAATTATGATCAATAACATGATTTTTCAGCTTATGAATAGTTTTTCCTACATAGAACGAAGTGCAGGATTTACATGTAGCCAAATAAATAACACCTGAAGTGTTACAAGTAGCTGCAATTTTAAAGTTGAATACTTGACCAGTGCTAAGGTGTGTGAAAATATCACTACCATTACCAAACATCTGTGCACAAGCAATACAGTTAAAACATTGAAAAGTTCCATGCTTAATAGCCAACGTCATAGGCTTAGGTTTATAAAAATCTTTATAACACAATAAGCTTTTGATAGTCTTCATATTTCTATAAGAGAAGCATGGTTTATCACCTACAATAGCTTTCATTTCATCTGAAGCTAATAAAATTATCCAATTTCTTGAGATAATTTGTTTAACCAGGTGACTTCTTCTATTAAAAATGGTCATATATCTAACTGAAGTCATCTCTTTATTGCTATTATTATTTTTCTGGGATGTAGTTAACAAAATATCCTGCCCTTGATTAAAGCTGATAGGTTTCAAATAAGTCTTCCTAGCCTCTAAAATATCAATTCTTGACTTATTAAGTAGGTGGGCATCATAACCACTCGAGGTAAATTAGACTATCAAATCATCCATTTGTAACTTGAATACATCATCATCTGTGTTGAGCCTACTTGTCCTAATAAATTGTGATTTTACCACACTTTTGAAAATATGTGGAGCGTGCATACTACTGTAATGTAAATATTTACAACAGCTAACTTCCTTCTTATATACAGAAGTATTAAGAATTCCATCATTCAGCTGGATTTTTACATCTAAATAACACATAGTATTTTCAGAAACTTGCATTTTAAATTTCAAATAATCAGTTGTGGAGTTCAAATAGTCAACAAAAACATCCAGATCATGAAGTGTACCATTCCAAACAATTAAACAGTCATCAACAAATCATTGATAAAAACTAATATAGGTAGAAAGATTCCTATTACTATACAGATGTTTATGTTCCCATTGGTAAAGGACTAGGTTAGCGTATGTGTTAGCCACTGAGGTACGCATAGCTATTCCTATTAACTGTAAATATAAAGTTTCGTTAAACATAAAAATATTATTTTTCAAAACAACATCCATAAGACAGCAAATGTTGTCAATGGATTTGAAATCAGGGTTAGGTTGTGTTATTAAAAATTCCCTCAGAAGCTCAAGTCCGGCATCATTAGGAATGACGGTAAATAAGGATACGATATCCAAGCTAACTAAATAATGTCTTTTAGTTTTTATATCAGACTCATTTCTAGTATACCATTGCTGTAGCTTAGATAACAAATCATGTGTATCTTTCAGGATGGCATTACAATTAAGTAGATGTGGTTGTAACTGTTTGTGCAAGTAAACTGAAACCGGTTCTGTAATCCAGCCTTCACCTGAGACAATAGGTCTCATTGGTGGGTTATCCATAGACTTATGTATTTTTGGGATACCATACAGATGAGGTATCAAAGGACAAGGTACAGTTAAAAAATGAAATAAATCAAGGTCGATGTCACCATTAAGCTGAAGTTCAAATATATTGAGCCTGGCCTTTTGGTATCATGTTCCTCATCCCAAAGCGCATGCGCGCCTACAGGAAGTAAGAACAAGCGTGATGGCAACCTGAATGTGAATACGAACGCTATGGCTATTAAAAAGACACAACAACTAACTTTAAATTTAACTAATAAATGATTCCAACTGGAGAACGCTGAAACCGTCATGAATAGATCACCCAGGTCTAGAGGTTCACCTGCAAGGTCGTATGCAACACAGGCAACCATAGCAAACAAACGTAAAAATGAGAGCCCTTTAGGACTCAACAAAGTAAGTCACAAGTAGCTGTGGCATTAAATTTATCATCTTTTGAGTTAAATCCTGCTCATCTCTCTCTTTTAGATAAAGGATTTAAATTTATACCATCCTGTAGTGATAATGTTGTGTCTGCTTTAACTGATTTAAAGTTGTTTGTTCGTAACTTGAGTTTAAAACTAATGTTTGGTAAATCTAACTCAATGGGAGACAGTCTAAAACGACGAAGTACTTTTATTCTACTTAATGCACCTATACTGAATGCATTTCATGATGTATGTGAACTACAAATAAGAGAACTATACCTACAGCCCATGAGGAATAAGAACTTTAATCTGACTTTTGCAGAGTATGAAGCATTAAAAAGTCTACAAAATAATAATGACATTGTTATAAAGCAAGCGGACAAAGGTGGTATGCCTGTTATTATGGACCGAGATAAATATTTTTCAGCTGTTTCTCTACTTCTGAATGATGAGAGTGCATTTAAAATAGTTACACATGCTGATGTAAAGAAATGTGTGAGTTATGTCAACATGGTAATATTTGAACTTCAGCTTAATGGTGACATCGACCTTGATTTGTTTCATTTTTAACTGTACCTTGTCCTTTGATACCTCATCTGTATGGTATCCCAAAAATACATAAGTCTATGGATAACCCACCAATGAGACCTATTGTCTCAGGTTGAGGCTGGATTACAGAACCGGTTTCAGTTTACTTGCACAAACAGTTACAACCACATCTACTTAATTGTAATACCATCCTGAAAGATACACATGATTTGTTATCTAAGCTACAGCAATGGTATACTAGAAATGAGTCTGATATAAAAACTAAAAGACATTATTTAGTTAGCTTGGATATCGTATCCTTATTTACCGTCATTCCTAATGATGCCGGACTTGAGCTTCTGTGGGAATTTTTAATAACACAACCTAACCTTGATTTCAAATCCATTGACAACATTTGCTGTCTTATGGATGTTGTTTTGAAAAATAATATTTTTATGTTTAACGAAACTTTATATTTACAGTTAACAGGAATAGCTATGGGTACCTCAGTAGCTAACACATACGCTAACCTAGTCCTTTACCAATGGGAACATAAACATCTGTATAGTAATAGGAATCTTTCTACCTATATTAGTTTTTATCAAAGATTTGTTGATGACTGTTTAATTGTTTGGAATGGTACACTTCATGATCTGGATGTTTTTGTTGACTATTTGAACTCCACAACTGATTATTTGAAATTTAAAATGCAAGTTTCTGAAAATACTATGTGTTATTTAGATGTAAAAATCCAGCTGAATGATGGAATTCTTAATACTTCTGTATATAAGAAGGAAGTTAGCTGTTGTAAATATTTACATTACAGTAGTATGCACGCTCCACATATTTTCAAAAGTGTGGTAAAATCACAATTTATTAGGACAAGTAGGCTCAACACAGATGATGATGTATTCAAGTTACAACTGGATGATTTGATAGTCGAATTTACCTCAAGTGGTTATGATGCCCACCTACTTAATAAGTCAAGAATTGATATTTTAGAGGCTAGGAAGACTTATTTGAAACCTATCAGCTTTAATCAAGGGCAGGATATTTCGTTAACTACATCCCAGAAAAATAATAATAGCAATAAAGAGATGACTTCAGTTAGATATATGACCACTTTTAATAGAAGAAGTCACCTGGTTAAACAAATTATCTCAAGAAATTGGATAATTTTATTAGCTTCAGATGAAATGAAAGCTATTGTAGGTGATAAACCATGCTTCTCTTATAGAAATATAAAGACTATCAAAAGCTTATTGTGTTATAAAGATTTTTATAAACCTAAGCCTATGACGTTGGCTATTAAGCATGGAACTTTTCAATGTTTTAACTGTATTGCTTGCGCACAGATGTTTGGTAATGGTAGTGATATTTTCACACACCCTAGCACTGGTCAAGTATTAAACTTTAAAATTTCAGCTACTTGTAACACTTCAGGTGTTATTTATTTGGCTACTTGTAAATCCTGCACTTCGTTCTATGTAGGAAAAACTATTCGTAAGCTGAACGATCGTGTTATTGATCATAATTCAGAAATCAGACGGTGTTGTGAAAATAATGCACTATATAAGCATATCAATATTCATGGCTCTGAACATTCTTTTAAGTTTAGAGTTATTGATTTTAATTGTCCTAGTGCCAGAGGTGGAGATTTGAATAATCGCCTTGAGACTAAGGAATTTGAATGGATTTTAAGACTAGCTGCTGATTCATATCCAGGAATTAACAGCAAAGTTAGTTTAAAACCAATTTTAACTAGATTACGTAATATTATTAATTGATTTTTTTAAAGTTTTATTATGTTGTTTGCACTTTAAGACTTGTTCGTCACATGATTCTTGGCTGCTAATCATGTGACTTCTAGACCTGTATATAAGCTTCTAGTATGCAGACTTGATTGTATTAGTATTGAAGAAGAGTTCTGCCCGAAAGCTTTGCTTTGTTAAAGGTGGTTTTTCCTACAAGTTTGTGTATTTTGTAAAATCTACCAGGGACCAGAGGCTGAGAGTCAGGTGAGGTAGAAGTGGATGTAAATTCATCAAGAAAAGCCTTCAAAACTTGAGAGACAGGAGCTGGTGTGGGAGCTCCTACTTCCTATAAATTTTAATTTCTCTTCTGCTCTTCAGAAACTTGTTTAGAGTCCCATTCAAAATGCTGCATCATTTTTGTGATGGTTTCCCCAAAGCAGATTTCCTCAACAGGATTGTTATCTGAAGCCATTTGACCTGGGGAATGAATTTGAGATGATTTATCTACAGAGTGTTCATGTCAATCAGATCCTTTTTCCTAAGAAGATGACAAAGATGATCCTTACTGTCTCCTCTGAGGGAGGGGAAGAATAGAGGAAACAGAAAGAAAGGAAAAAGACTTGAGGGCCAAAATAGCCTTGTAAAGGCCCTGTGAAAATTCCATCAATTTTTTTTTCTTGAGACATCTGAGAAAGAAACAAATTCTTTGTCTTTTGTTTCTTCTTTGTAGTGGTGATGCCGGCTTTTAAAAAAGTGCAGCAGATGTATTCACTGGTATACCTCCATCAAGGTTCTAGGCACCTCGTCCCTAATTCCCAGCTTTTGATGTATGCCCTCTGGTTCCTCAGAAATAATGAGCCTTGGATCCTCCTTTTATCTGTATCAGTCTGATCCACGGTATTGAATATGTGAGAATCAGATACCATACTGCCCTCAGGTGGGGTCACAGTACTGGAAGCCTGAGAAGTGATTGATCATACCATGGGTTCCTGCACTATCTCAATGGGTATGTCTGCATATGATTGTCACACAGGGGTTCAGGCCTAGGCATTTTGAATTTCTTTTCTGAAGACAGGAGGATGTTGGATGCTGAGGGTTCCACCATTTTGGATTCAGTGAGGCGATTCAGGTGTTGAGTCTGTATATAAGTACTTAATGAAGAAACACACATACATAGGATTTTCTGAACAAATGACTGTTAAATCTAACAACTCTTATAGTCATGCTCAGCCCCATGATAAAACAAGAACTGTGGTCCTTATAAGAGTCTGATTCTGCTACCACAATCACACTTCCCTGTTTTAGCTGACATCTAACAGCGTTTAACACCAAAGTGCAAGAAAAAAAGGAAGATTCCCCAACTGGGCATGTATTTGCATAGACAAAGGCAGAGGTAACACCAATGACCGCATCTAAAAACAGACCAACAGGTAGAAGATCTGCATTTGGACTGATAGTGAGATAATCTCTCACACTCATGCTTTTTATCTTGGGAAAATAGAACAAAGGTTCCATGAATGTGTTTTAGAACATATTTATGACATTACAATAAAAAAAATATATATTAAAAATGCATCAACGTGACATATTGTCATTGAGGGCTGCAGCCATGCTACTAATTGCTTTTAAATACAAGAATTACATTCCAGTATAGAAGAGACAAGCAGAGGAAGACTGGCAAACTGCATTATTATTAACAAACTAATAGAATGAGATGAATGTGCAAGTTTTTGGTGTCTCTCTGTGTTGCCTTCCGTGTATAATAATTCCCCCACTGCTGAGAAATGAAGAATGGCATACATGCTCTCTAGTACTTTGGCACCTATGTCTCTAATGTATGCAGGTAACCTGTAAATAGTTCATCTCCCAGGCTCATGCTTACACTTATCAAGGGTATCAGAACTTTTCAGAGATTTGGGATGCATGGCTTGGCTTAAAAAGGCCCTTGTGGTCATTAGCCTAGCAAACACCTATGAACCTATATTAGTGGCACAGGAACTGTTGCATCTAAGCAATAGATGATATCTAATATTTTCATATGCTGACAGTGCAAACTTCATTCCCATCTTTTCAGTTTGTCACTTGTTATCCCACTAAAGACATTTGTGCAGCCAAGCTGCAAATAGAGTGATGCCTCATTTGACCCTAGTAAATCTCTCCCAAGTTTTTTCCATCTGATTTCACATTATAGGATTGCATGCAGACCAGTTTATAGATCAGTTATTATTTTTTTATTTTACCTACAGCAGTCCAGGCTAGCAATGAAAGAGAAACCCTGATTTCTCTATTCTTACCCATTCCTGTAGTTGTTATTACTTACAATACTACCAACAAATGCCAGGAAGGTTGCCATTTTGGTGTACCACAGCAGAATGCAGGCACTATGACAGCCTCTGACATCCTGAAGTGGTTTACCTTTTTAGTCTTTAACATCATTCCACTGCACCCTGCACCCAAGCAAGTAACTATTCACATGTTCTCCTAAACATGGTTATTCTAAGGTGTTGACATTCTCAGGCAGGAATATGAACATGTGAGTCAACTACCTGACCTCCACCATGGAGCACCACTGTACCAGGAATATCCCACAATCTCCCACTGGAATGACACAGCTAGCCATTGGCCACATATACCTATGTCTCCAGTTGACATTTCAGTACTAGAGATTCTAGGCAAACTCCATTTAGTGAGGGTGTAATCAGAAATAACATTTCTGCACAATGAGTCCAAATTGTTTAAAGCACTTTTTTATGTTTTGGAATTTTATTCTGAAAAAAGCTGATCCCCTCCAACTGGAAACTTGTCTCAGTGCATCCTGTATCTTTCCTTAAAATAACATGGAAAGACAAACACGGTTGCCAAAAAAAGGTATATATACATCTTGTTGCAAACCTGTAATGC